>NC_056725.1:20499316-20570959 GCF_019279795.1 Protopterus annectens | reverse complement strand
TGACTGTACTACCATGCAATATGCAGATGATTCAGTCATAATCTGTACCTCTAATAACTTCTTTGACCTCCAAAAGTTAACACAAAAGGCCTTTACATCCATAGAACTCTGGCTAAACCAATCACAACTCTTACTTACCCCTAATAAATCTAAACTGCTCATCTTTGTATCTAAACCTGTTCCCACAGACTTTACTGTATTCTCCATAAACAAAACCCAAATAGAGTTAGTAAATCAGGCCAAACTGCTAGGAATTACTATTGAGAGCAAACTTAGCTTTGACTTGCATATTAATAACGCAATAAAAAAGACTCTCTTCAAATTAGGCAAACTTTACAGAAGCAAACAATACTTAGACAAATCCTTCCGAATAAAACTTTCAAAATGTCTTCTCCTTCCTTCCTTACTGTATGGGTCTCCTGTCTTCACCAATCTCCACATCTCTTTGCAACACAAACTGCAATCCTGTTATTATAAGATTGCAAAATTCACATCAGCCCAACCAAATCGCACCCACCATTGCCAGGCCACTAAAGAACTAAACTAGCTAGAATATGCACATTACCTACATTACACACGACTTATCTTTGCCCATAAACTCATTTATAAACCCGAGTTTTGCCCTTCCCTGAAAAATATCATTGAACCTTCCATCCCATCCAAAAGTCTACACTCTAACAGCAAACACCTACTTAAAGTATCAAAACATAGTAAAAGAGCAGGTGGCTGCCTCTATTCCCATTCCAAAACTAAGCTGTGGAACACCCTCCCATCATCGGTTACAGAATTAGACAACATAATCTTTTTTAAAAAACAACTAAAACACCATCTCACTGATGACTCCAGCTGCACATGCCACACATTTGCAGCCTCCTTAATCTTGCAAAACTGTTTCACATATCTAATATACCTATGTATATGTCATTCTGGTATCCTAGTCCACACATCTGTACAATAGCACATTTTCCTCTTCTCTGTCACTTTCTACTTTTAATACTGCCATTAAGTACACGCCACCTGTAATCTACATATTCCCACCACCTAGCTTTAAGATTCTAAGTATATCTATCCTACCTTTTAAGTTTAACTCTCTCATTCTACCTTCCTACTACACTTACCTTTCCGTTTTCCTACCCCCCCCCCAAGAAAATTGAGCTGTATTGTTAAATATTTCTAAGTGTAGAATTTTCCTACATGCTGATGTTTCATTGTTACTGTATTGTCTTTTTACAACATTTGTGCTATTTAGATAGATTTCTATATTATTTCACTTGCTTTATAAATAATTGTTTCCTTACAAATTCATGTAATGATTTTTTTGTAACTTGGAGCTTGTCTCCCCGGGCCTCCTTTGAAAATGCGTCTCAAGCACAGTGGACTTTTCGCGGTCAACAAATGTCAATAATAAAATAACAATAAAACTTGGACAAACAAATTTTTTGTACATAACTTCTCAGCAGTACCTCTTTCAATTCTTTCAACCATCCGTACATACTCGCACTCTAATCCCTCCTTTTTTATTTAATGCCTTCACATATTTTTCAGCTTCAGTCATAATATCCATGTATCATAAACTGTTACCATCATTTCTCTTCACAGAAATCATTGTCCTCAAGCTTTCCTTTATCCCCGTAAGTGGTGAGACATCCTCACACTTTCTTTGCAGTAAGTAACTTTTTTTATACATCATTGAACACCAGAACTCTCAAAAGATGAAATTGAACTAAAAAAACTTCACCAAGGCAAACTATACCCTCCTAGGTGAAGGTATACATGCATTCCAAGCCCCGTCACAAGCTGGAAGTAGTAATTATGCCGAAGCTTACAGTAAAGCCCTGTACAATCGCTTGCATAAGTGTTTAAACTTGCCTGTACCAGAAAGATTCAAAGCCAAAGCTCCAAGTAAAAACAAGCTGCCATGGTGGACATCCAGTATCAACAAACTTTACAATAAACCCAAAAATTTGCTGTGCAAGAAAACAAAGGCAAGGCCCCAACAATGGAAAAGCACCCTCCTCAGCCTCAAGATAAAAATAAGACAACTTGTCAAATCCTGTAAGAGCTTCTTTAAGAGAAACTTAACAAGTACAGACAAGGATAACCATAAGGCTGTTTGCTGCTATGTACGTAGCTAAAAGTAAGACCATAGCATGTGCAGATCTAGTGACCAGTGGTATCGTGTACACTAACCCCCTAGAGATAGCAAACTTGCTAGTGAATAAGTTTGGTGAAATTTTCACATCCTTATCCCTTTCTAACTTATCACAAACCTTCCCCCAAACATCCCCCACCCTATATATCTAAAGAGCAGGTCTTCAAAGCCTTGTCCAAGATAAAAAAACACAGCCTCTGTGGGACCAGACTACTTCCCAGGCTGTCTTCTACATAAGCTGAAGTATAAACTTGCATCACCATTAAATACCCTTTTCAATCATAGCCTAACCACAGGCTTTGTTCCTGCCGAATGGTGAACGGCAACAGTTATCCCCCCCCACCACACACACGCATACACACAAAGGTGGACTAGCAACAGACCTAGGGAATTACAGACCCATACGGCTGACCAGCCTTATCTGTAAGGCCATGGAACATATCATTATAGACTTCATAAATAAAGACGTAGGTGGCGTCCAACACTGGATCCTACCCAATTTGGTTTCATCAAGGGCAGATCCTGCCAGTTAAATCTGGTGGATTTCTTTGAAACTGTGACCAGGGCGACTGACTAGGGCAGAGCTGTGAACACAGGATACCTCATCTTGGTAAAGGCTTTCAGTACAATCCCATATTCAGGCATTACCGATAACTTAGCAAACTGAATGTAAACCCCTTCGTTGTAAGATGGGTTGCCAACTTCCTCAAACTGGACGTGCACTATCAAAGTGGATGATTCCTTATCAACTAGCAGACCTGTTACCAGCAGGATATCACAGGGGTCAGTGCTGGGCCCCCAACTGTTTGGTATATACTTCTCAGAAGTTCAGGTCAAAACTAAGGGGTTGTGGCTGACCAGGTTTGCAGTTGACTGCAAACTAGGTGCAATCACTGAATCCCCAAATGATGTCCATATACCGCAGGAGGGTCGCACTCAGACCAAGTGGCATATTAGCTACGATCTCAAACTGAATGCAGAGAAATGCATCATCATTCCCTTCGACACAAACAATGTCCCTTCACACTGTCAAATCAACAACAGTGTACCCTAAGTGCCCACAAAGTGGTAAGGGTCCTGGGATCACAAGTTGACTGCAACCTTAACTTTGACCCCCATGTGCCTCTTGTAGTAAGGAAGGCTTTCCAAGTAGCACACTTGATTAATAAAGGCATCTACTAGAGAGCAAAAGAGGTTATAACCCCTCTATACTCAACACTTATCCAGCCCATAGTGGAGTACAATGCCCCGTTTGGCATGTACCATACAAAGCACCTGCAGCAATTGGTGAGACCTCAGAGGTTTCAAACAAAGAAGATCAAGGGGCTCCAGCATGTGCCTTGCACCAACCGAGTAAAGTCCCTGTTACTTTACTTTTTTCTCTATTGTATAGACTTGTTAGGGGAGACTTATGCCTGGCCTACAGAGCAATCCAGGACCCATACCTAATGAACTTGCTGCATATCCGTAAATCAAACAGAACTGGGGCTGCCCTTTCCAGAGACTTAAATATGGCCTGCGACTTAAATAGGACATGCTGTAGGGACAGATTTATCTCCCAGAAACTGCCATGTCTTTGGAACAGGCTACCAATTCATGTGAAACAGAGCACCTCTAGGACTGTTCAAGAGGAACCTGGATGAGTGGATAGGGGACCGTAAATTCGTACTGGGGATAGTGCCTACAACCCTCCTGAACCACTAAATGCAATCTATGGTATTAAACTAGCATTTCTATGGTATTACATCGGGGTGAAATGGCTAGACCTAAAATGACCTGCGGGTCGATAGCCAAGTAATCTCCTATGAACTTTTTTTTCCTTTTTTTTTCTCATACTTGCATAAAAAAAATTCTGTTTTCCTGTTCTTTTCTTTTTCATTCCTACCTATAAAACTAGCTAGTTGAACAATCAAACCTGTTTATTTGCCTTTTTAATCTGCTAAAATTATTTTCCAATTTTAGAATTAAACTTTCTTTAAAACTCTACCAAATATGAATTCCTTTATAAAAAGGCTTCATTGAATGTGGTCACACTATATAGCCTTTCTGTTTTTTTTTTTTCTTTTTTTCTTAAACCGTCTTTTTTTATCCAGCTGTCCTGTTAACCTCTTGTCACCATTCCCTTCCTTTAACTTTTCATATTCACAGTTTTTGACATAATCGAGCAGTGATCAGTAGGTTATGTCCCTTACTCCTTTCAGTCCTTCAGAAAGTAATATGTAATCTATTTTTGCTTTAACATTTCCCCTTTTATATATATAATCCCTCTTTTTCCCTTCTATAATAATCCAAGTTCTGTCATTCTCGTGCATACTTTAACATCCTTATGTTTTCCTACCAGTTCGATTAAATTGCAATTAAAGTTCTCTGTTATACATATAAGACATGGTACATTTATTCAATTCTTCAAACAGTATAGGTGTCTGTCATTTTTATAGATGCATATACCCCAGTCAGTTCCGTATGTTAATACTCTTATTTTATTTTTCATAGTTTCAGATGTTTTTATTATTACCGCTACCCCTGAACACAAATTTTCACCAAATCAGCATAATGTTCATCTCCCCAATAAGTCCTTATACCAATAAATAAATTAATCCCACTTTTGCTACTTGGGCCAGAAAAATGACATGTAATCTGTGATTTACATTCAAAGTACTATAAACATTTAAAGATATAAACTCAAAACTATCCATTTGCAGCTTTCTTTTGCTGTAACATTTTATTTTTCTCACTCTTGTCCCAGTAGTTCCTTTTTCCACATCCTTCTCTTTACCACTTTCAACTTCTTCATGAGCTAGTTTTTCAAATTTATTTTGCACACCAACATTATATTCCTCTTTTTTTCCTTTCTGTATATTTTGCTATCATTTCCTCTTCACCATTGCAGCTAATTGCACTCCTCTTTCACTTTCTGACATTACATCATCCCCTTTTTCAACATTTCCTTCAGACTCCTTATCTATCATTTCACAGTCAGGCCAGAAGTGATTCCTGCTACCACACTTGCATCTCATAATTCTTTAGTCCATGTCTAAATTCCCCACATTGATAACAGCACCATTTTTGGGACATCATTTATCAAACCATTCTCTGTATCGTACTAAAAACAAGATTTGGATTGCACCCAATATCTTAACATTCCTTTTTTTCCATTTACAATCACAAAATGTCAGTTGCATTACATTTCTGTCTTTACTATCCAAACTAAAAAAAATTCCACCCTGTTCCATATTTTTCACAACATTTTTTTATTTCATAAACCGTTCTGCATTTTTCTAAAAAATAATTTTAGTTCACTTTCCATTACATCTGCAGTTCTCGCTTGCAGTTATTTTTTCAGTCCCTCTTTTATTAGAAAACAATTCCATGGAAAACAAAAAGATTTGATTCGAAACATCATAAGTCTCTCTGCCTTTTTAAAAGTCTCAAATGTCACTTCATAAAAAAACTTAATTTCCAATATGAATGAAAACCCTCATATCTTCTGGAGTGAACCATAAAGCACAAGTAACATTATTACACACAAAATACCCATCAATATTTTCCATATTTTTACTCTGTTCTCCCAACCAGTCATTGTTTTTTCAAACGTTTTCATAGATGTGCCTTCATTCTGAAGTAACTTTAGTGTCTTCCTCTACCAGCATGTCTGTCTCATCCAGAAGCTTCTCAGGAACTATATCCAACTATGCAACAAGTTGTGTAATCTTTATTTTTGTTTTTGTTTGCCAGGTTTGCCATAATGGGTTTAGTCAAAAGCCTCTCTTCAGTGGTGGCCCAAAGATAAGTCTTCAGAACCCTTTTCAATAATAATCTCAAATAGGACATCATTTTCCAGCCTCCTTTCTGAACCTCTGTGATAATTTTGTGGTAGTCCGTTGCCTGCAATTTTTGTATTCATTCTAGTAAGTAACACGTTTCTTGCTGCTTCACCCATCTGAAAGCTCTTATTCAAATGCATCTTTTCCTGCAGCAAGAGCTATGTATGCCCCCCCAACACACACACACACACACCTCCTCTGTTCTGCTGTCTTCCAGTTTTGGCCCTCCACCTACCTGAACAAACAAAAAGAGGGGATGTTCCCTCATTGCCCAGGACAAATTTCCCCTAGTGAAAGAAATGTCACCTCGGGTCCTCGCTGAAGAGAGACCACTAGTCTAGTGGGACTAACACGTTCAACAAAGGATATATGAATAGTCAGTCTGCTCCCTGAGGACACTAGTGCATTTTATGGTCAGATGCACCCACTTGCTCTATTACCAGCTCCACTAGTCAAGTTTGGATGCCAGTTAGTCATAGGCAGGCTGGGCTACAATCAGGGCTTTATGCTTCTATAACTCTGGAGCTGATTTAACCCTTTTATTTTTTCTAGTAAGGATATGTACCTTTTTTCATTTTTTTCAAATGCCTAATTCAAGTACCACCAAAAACAGCAATATATCCAGTAATAGGTTCAATCTAAAAAGTATATAGTAATGCAGTGATCGTCCTGGAGTGACTAAACATGCCCATCTACAACAGAAAGATAATATGCAGCCATTCTGATTTTAATGGACAACAGTCCAATTAAAATAGTTATGCTCCATTGTTCATAGGCATTTAGTGATGATATGGTCATTTTTAAATGAGTTTACTATTTTTGTAATAATAATGACATGCTTCTCTTACCAACTTTCAATTTACTGACATTTAAGGTCAAGTCACTTTTACTGCAGCAGAGGTGTACTGTAGATCATAGAGTACTTTTAACAACTTTCATTCAAGTAACTTACCAAGTTTGTAGCCTTGAGCATGTTTCGTAATCCCTAGCAACATCACTCAGCTTTCTATCCAAAAAGAATAACTCAACAAGAAGTGGCCCCTTTGCAGAGCCCTATTGTACACCAGAGGTAGTCCCAGTCAGGGTAAATGGGTAACTTATCCACCCTGACCTATCTTGTCTTTTTGGCTGTTTAGTGATGCTCTTCATGTGGTTCACTGTTGTGGTCATCACATTAGGAAACTCTTCCAGAGGCTGATATCGAAGTCTGGCCAGACTCTAGTCCCCCCATCCCCCAACAACTGGGCTGACATTACCTTCAACTTGAATGTCTTTATGTACATGGAATAAAATTATGCCCTTCTGAGAAGAGCATTTACTAGTACTTTAGTCTAGGTCTCTGACTAAAGTGCAGGTGGGTAAGCAGCCGATTTGGGGCCTTTATCTTGTCTTTTTCATACTGTTGGTGTATTGAATTATAGACCCAAATCAAGGTGTAGTGCAAGAGTGTAGTATGTATCTTGCAAGGTAGACTAGCTTTAAAGATTCAAGTGCATATGATAGTCTTGGCTTAAACCACAATATTTCTAGCTGAGAAGTTTCAGGGCTTTAAGACAAAAGCGCTAACTGTAAGATTAATGTTCATACTGGCTTCCCTGAAGAAAAATGGCTCGTCTTCTGTGTGCGTCTGCCATGTTGTCCACCCACCAGGCAAGTTTGGTGGACTTCCCTTCTAAGTAGCAAAAGAAGTGCAAACAAAGTAACATGGTCCTTGAGTCAAATAACTCCAGAAGGGGCGCAAGCTCCAAGGATGTCATTTCCATGGAGAAGCTCAATAAGACCCTGGTCCTGGTGTCTGTTATGGTTTAGACCACTTGGGGAACACCATTACAAGCCACCACATCTTTGGTCCCCAGAATGTTCTAACAGATCTAGAGAGCTCAGATGCCCCCAGTTATGGAGGACAACCAGATTTCCATTCAGGAGCACTACTTTGTTAAACAAGGGTTGTGCAGGTTCCTCACAATTGTAACCAAGGAGAACATCTGCCACACACAAAAAAATGACTATAACTAGGGGCATCCCTCCATCTGATGCCCAAGTCCCCTGCACTTAAACTCAGTGCCTCTTCAGAGGTGTAAGGTACTTCCAGACCTTTGCTGCCACTGGAAGGGCCACCTGTCTCACTTACTGCCTCAGTGTCTGCCCAGATAGCTTAGAGACCCTCACAATTCTTCATACAGAGCTTTCAAACTTTACTAACCTATCCCTCCGTATCTGATTTCTAACCTGCAAGGATACCTTTGGTGGTCTTCCCTTGGAGGAATTTTCGCTTCATGGATTCCAAGGATGAAGATGTAGGCCAGAATTGAAGCTCCCTGATATCCTAACGTTTATCTTATAACATAGTAAAGACACTATGCCCTGTCCTTTTGGAGATGCTCCCTCACCTATGAGAGCACTTCAGTGAACAAGACTGAGAGTCTTTTGTTTTCCAAGTTCTGGGACTTGGACTGCATAATCCATTAACTAGCCTTCCAGTACAGGAGGTTCCTTCTGATATGTTGGACACTGTCTTCCTTAAGCCAGACTTACCAGTACCTCGCTTTTCATCCCCCCTACGAGCCCTGATGGTTTCTGTAGTTTAGGCGACCTTCAGAACCTCCTTCGGCAGAATTGGTTAGTGGTGTCACTTGAATCTGCAAGAACAGCTGGACCGGCACCAAAGCACAGTATTTGTCATAATGATGGAGAAGGCAGGTTCATAAATATGGCAAGTTGTATACTTCTACCACCGTAACGTTTATGACATTGAATTGCTAGATGCCCATTTTAAAAGGTAAGGAATTCCAGGCTTTAGCACCACTTGGAAATTTTGGGAGGAATGCAGGATGAAACCAGCAAGGTGGTCCTTATGACAGTTGAGGAAATGTGCCTTGAAGTGTATGATGCTGTAGGTTCTACATCCAGGAGTGCAGCTATGGGGTCATTATTAGGCAGGGATTGATTGAGGATTCAGTCCCTTTCTGAGGGTATAGAGGGGCACAGATCCTAAATTCACTGTAACATAGGGAATTGCTGCTTGGACCCGAGCATAAATGTATTCAGGAAAAACAAGTAAATAAATAATGAGTATAATGGGGAAGACTATAGAACCTCTCAGGACACCTGTTTCATCCTCCCTTTCCCAAGTATAGATGGAATTGCTCCTCTAAGCATTATCCTGATAGGTTCATAGGCAAGAACTAAGCTAGCTGTCCTTGTGAGACATTTTAAGCCTAGTCATTTTCCCCCTTTGGTGCTTAAATTAACCTGTCAGATTTGGTTGGAGACTGGCCTTACCCATCCCATGGTTGATAATTATGTATTACCCCATGAGAATAACTGGGATCATACCATAGATAATTTGAGGAGACCAGTGCATGGGATAAAGCTGCCTCTATGAATTAGTAGTACAGGGGGCAGTCCTGCGATAGTTTGTTTCCATCCATAGAGCCAAGATTTCCTTGGATATTGACAGGGATGAGCTTTGTTTTACATGGATGCGGAGTCTTTTTCAGATTAGTGGTATCCTCTCTGAGATATATCTGTCCCTCCAAAGCATTATGGTGCTGTTACAGAAGAGGTTTAGACCCTTTACTGAGTATTTCTGATGCCATGTGACCCACTGATGTGCAGTAAATCCATTCATTCACATAAGTTCCCAAATCCCGAACAGCTTGGTTAAGTCTTAAGGGCATATTTTCAGTGTGGTAGTTCCACGGAGTAGGTTACTTCTGAAAGGATACAGTAACATTTTTTGGCATTTAGTCTTAGTCCATGATTTTTGGGACCAGTTATTTATTTAGGCAAACTTCCTGCAGGATGACTAAATCATTTGTGGATTCACTGACTGCTCCTAGCTTGCAGTCATTTACAAACTTGGTCAGTCAAAGTCTTTTGTTATTGTCTTTTACTTCTGAAAGTAGATGCCAAACAGGAGAGGTCTCAAACACAGAACTTGGGGGACTCCACTGGTTACTGGTCTCTCTGTGAAGGTAACTTCCCTTATTTTGATTTCTGGCATTTTATCTGTGAGCCAGTTGGCAATTCCCAGTTTATTTAGCATTTGTACTATGTCTGAGTGGGGAATTGTGTCAAAAACTTTGGCCAGGTCAGGGGATGGTATGTATCATTTTGCCTTCATCTATTGATTTGGTGACCTTTTCCAAAAAAGTCCACCAGGTCAAATAAGCTTACCTGCCTATGTTCAATCAAGACTGAGACAGGTCCAGTGTTTGGAGGTTCTCTGTCCTTATTGATTAGTTCTATACTCTTTCCATTACTTTGCATGAAACGCTGGTCTGACTTAATTGCACGAATCTATGGAAGGTCCTTCCTTATGCAGAAGATTCTGTTTTCTTTTCGTTTAGTACAAAACCTGTATGGAGGCGAAGATTGAACACTGTTTTTAGGGGTGTGGCTAAAGCGTGCTTCGTGCTATTTAAGATGTATCCAGGGATATTGTTAGGACCCATCAATGCAGTATTTGTAGCTTTTCATGTCACTCTTAGATGTTGGTCTTGTATGATAGCTGGAGGCAAGCCAGTTTCAGGTATATCTTGAGGCACAGATGGAGGGAAGGGAAGGGGTAACATTAGAGCTAAGTTTATTAGCCAGTAGGTTCACTATATCTTCACCATCAGTGTTGGTAACATTGCTCACAATTAGCTCAGCACATCGATGTGTTCTTTTAAGATTAGGGACATAACTATAAAAAAAAAAAAAAAAAGGCCGTGTGATTGTCTGTGGCTTAGGCAGCTGTTTTTGCTTCAGCTTGGCTTTGGTGGCTTTTATTAAGTTGCTGAGTTGTTTATTTCGGTGATGAGGACTCTTAACATTCTGGAAATAACTCTTATTATGGTCAAAATATACTTCCTTTTGTTGTAAAGCTTGTTGATGTGGTTTGTTTCTGGGGTTTGCCCAGTGCTTGTTCCTACAGAGTACAACTGCTTTACATGCTGGTGTAGTGTTGTGATGTGCAGTTCTGTGTACTCTAACTGGGTTTGGTGGGGACTTGAAGCTTGTCATTGTATCACTTAGGAGTAGGTAGTTTGCCCTAAAGAAATTTCTAAAGGTACCTTGGGTGGAAGGGATCTTTGCTTTCACTTATTTCAAAGGAGACTGTTTTATGGTTAGACCTAACAAGTGATGAAATATGCAAGGGATTGTGCAAGATTTCCCCTGTGTTAGTAAGGACAGGATACAAGATGTTGTTCCCCCAGTGGGTGTTTGTATTGACAAAGTTGAGGTATCTCTCTGCTTACATATTAGTGGGGGTGTAGTTTTCTCGATATATATGAGGATAGTTTGTACCAACTAGGAAAATGGTATTAAGTTTAATACTAAGTGATTCTAGTTCCTGTAGATTGTGGCTTTTTTGTGCCAAACTGGGGAGTTCTATAGCTAAGATTACCTTTTTGATGGTTATCTGGACATAAAGTAGCTGTAGTGCATCATGCTGCTTTACCACATTTGACTATCTCTTCTGGGTGAATATTTCAACACCTCCACCATTTTACCCCTCCTGTGTAGTAGCTGATCTGTGTGAAAGGTGTTATAGCCCTGTACAGCCAGAGTGCTCAAAGCCATTTTAAACCATGTCTCACTACACAGATGTCATCATCCTCCAGGGTGAGAAGGGCTTGTAGGGAATGAAGTTTCTTCTGTATGCTCCTAGCATTGATCAGTAACACCTTCATATGTTCCTTTGCTTGTTTTGTTATGTTGGTTGGTTTAGCAAGTAGTGAGCAATGCCTTTGACTGAGACTGTAGCGAGGGAAGATGCAGTCCATCCCTGGTGAAGCAGCGTGGTCTTGTAGGTCATGTCCTCCCAGGCTGACCGATATTGAAACCCCTTTGAATGACACTAAAAACTACACCAATTATTGAAGTGAATTATTTTTGCTCCTGTTGCAGCAAAATCACACGTAGGTAAAATGATGCTCACTGCTGGGCTAATACTTGCCTTGGACATGCAGTCTGAAAGCTTCATCATGTCTGTCTGTATAATCCAGGAAGGTACACCTCTAGTCATTGGCACCAGCATGAGCTATGACAGAGCCCTACTGGTACTTGTTCAGGGGCTTGAGTGCTTGTATGATCTGATGAGTCCTGGCATCATACAAGAAATTAACCATCACTCTTTCCCTAATCTGCCTTGTAAGAGGTATATTTGTATGTTTTATGATGGAGTCACCTGTAACAAGATTGTTTGGTTGGGTCTTTGACTGCCTTATGGGCTCAGCATCTATGACTTTGAGACTCCTTGTGCTGTGTGAAGAAGTAACCCTTTATGCCAGTGCTATGTTTTGGAAGTCCTTGAGGTTTAGGCAAATTGATCTTAGAATATGATGGATTATGTGCATTATGGTGGCCTTGGAGAGGTATGATGTGTGGTGTACTGCTGACCGTTTTGGAGTTTGACTTTACTGTTTGTGAAATTTTTGTCCCAGGGATATTATATATGTACATCTGTTGCATGTTTTTTTAGTAATAGATTTTTGCCAGATAGCATGTCTCAACATGGCTGACAGGAGTGATTATAACTTCTTGGAGTTTGGGTTAGTGTAATGTTTTGTTGTACTTGGTATTAAAGTTCAATAAAAACAACTAGCATGTAAGCCTGCCACCAGCAAGAACCAGTAATTATATCAAAAACACTAATTTAATACTAAAATCAGTGTGAGCTGTAATGGTGCGCTCAATACTAAGCAATTTTATAAATATCTTTTAGCCTAGTAAACAGTTTAAGGGGGAGATTTCTAAAACGTTACTTATGTGCTTCTTGTCAACAGCCAATAAAAAGGGAGAGGGAGTGAATTATGTTGTCAAATTATCCTAAGGGGCAGGCAACAACAGATGCACTGGGTTTACGAACACAGCCACACAGGGTGGATGAGACGGAAAAATGAACTAATCTGACATGCTCTCATTGCATGAATGAAACTAGGGTTTAATGCCAGCTGTTAGTCCACTTAAATAGCAAAAATGCAGTGGAAATATGTACTGGAATTACCAATATAGGCTTAAAGACCAAGGCTAAAGCAGATACAGACTGTTAAAATTAATTTAAAAACAGATCAAGAATTGCAAAACTTATTTCTTTCCATGTGTAAGGGAACTGTTACAGTGTTGATACTAATGCTGTTCTTTATGGAAGGTAGGACAAGTATAAGACAGCTAAAGGTTCCAGACCTTTCAAAAGAAATGACAGGATAAAGACAGAGAGAGGCAGGAGGACCCCAAGGGCGGTCCACCCACCAAAGAACAGTTGTAAATACTACTGCTTCCTCCATCCCATCCCCCACCCAAACAAAATTCTCATCCTAGCCCCCCCAAACTCATCTCCCTTCAGAACACCAAGACAGTTGGCTGGCTGACTTCCTGCTTCTAGCAATAGTGTGTCATAACATGGGAACAGTAAATAAAATCTCTAAGGATTACAAACTGCCATCCTTCATATGACTGAAAAAGGGGAGTGTCCCGTCGTGTCAGAGCACCAAATACAGTCTAGTAGTACCAAATCTGGTAGAGCTGCTGGCTCAAAGAATTGCAGAGAAAGTTCCCACTAATAAGGAACAAATAGGATTCTATTTGAGACTTTTTTTCCATTGAAAGATGGACCAAGGCAAGTAATTGTGGACCAGTCAAAGCTAAAGTTCCTAAAAGTACAACAATTCGAAACGTTACCTCTGCTGTCACTTCCAATAATGAATTCTCAGTCCCCTTGTTATCATAGACTCGAAGATGCTTACCTCCATATCCCCATATTCAAGGGTCATAGAGATTGTTGATTGTGGTGGGGGAATCTCATTTCTCAGATTACTACTGCCTCACGCCTTGACTTATCTTCTGCACTTAGGGTTTTTAAAGAATGCTAGGCCCCAGTAATATCCCACTGCAGAATCAAGGGTACCCACAGTCAGCCGTACCTGGATGACCACCTCAACCAGGCTGAAATGCTACAGGAGTTTGAGAGCATTAAAAGTTCATCATTCGTCTGACCCACCCAGGGTCCACTGTCAATGTATAGAAATCAAATCTGTGCCGATAGAGAGAGAATAGTCTTCCTTGATGTCCTTCTGGAATCTTCCTCCACATGGAGACGTTGCAGTTTCATATCTACCTGTTCCAGTCTATGGCAGAAATCCAAATGGATTGTGTACATCCTGGCCGCATAGCATCTTCCATTCTCTTTGTCCATGTAGCCAGACTATACATGAAAACATTGCTGTGGTTCCTAAGCAACACATGGAACCAACAGGTGGACCCCTTAGAAGCAGCCATACCAATACTGCCCTGTCTCAGCAGGAAACTAAATTGGTGGGTAGTCCCTGTTAGGAAAATGGGGGAATGCCCTTCAGACCAATCATTCACAACCAGATCATGACCATAGATGCTTCAAACCATGCTTGAGGAGACCACACTTTGGACCTTATGGTGCAAGGCATATGAGGACATAGAGCACCCTGCTTATAACCCTCAAGTGGAGGCCGTGAGTTCTCTGTCCTGTAAAAATGTTCATGAGTATTGATGCCTGGGATGTTGAAGGTAATCACAGATGGCAGCAATGATGTGGTACACAAGAATGGATCCCTCCTCCCTCAAATTTATCACCTATGCAGGCTTGGCTATGCAGGTCTGAAGACAAGCTCTGCAATTCATTCCTGCGTATGAGCACCCTGCACACCCCAGTCAGGGAAATTTTGTAAGACTGAAGATCCACACAAATGAATGTTGTACAGGGAGACCTTCCCTCAGATTACCAACTAGTTGTGGACTTCACAGATGGACTCATTTGCTTCTCTGAACAGAGAGCTTAAGTACTTCTACACAGCTCACCACATGAATGCTTGAGCATAAAGTACCTTCTACCTTCATATTTATTTATTGGTATTTGTTAACTGAGAACGTCCACTGGGTCAAATGACCCATTTTCAGTGGAGGCCCGGGGAGAAGAGGTCCACAAACCCTGTATATTACAAAGCCTAAAAACATACATAATCTTGCATAAAAGGTACATACGATTGTTATAACGGGTGCATATATTTACAACATATGGAAAAAGGAGTCTCATTGAAAATACGCAAATATAGTCACAAATACAATATAGATTGTGCTAAGAATAGGCTGGTAATAGAATTTTTTTTTTTGGTGGGGGGGTTGTGGTACAATTACAGATGGGATTATTTAGAAAGTGTGGTTTTAGAGCAGTTTTGAAGGCTTTGAGTGATTCTAGTTGAGTGATGTGAGAGGGGTTGGTATTCCATATCTTGGCAATGCTGTTGGAGTACAGACACTGACCAGCTCTCTTATTAGGTTTGGATACCTTTAAGAGATGTTTATTAGTGGATCTGAGTGTGCGGGTAGGAGTGTATGTTTGTAGGATAGATTGGAGTGCAGGGCAGTTATCTGATTTAAATATTAAGTTATGGGCAAGAGTAAGTTGTGTGTAATGTAGGTAGTGAGGGAACTCAAACTAGTTGTGCTGAGATGTAGCTTGGCAATGATGTGTACAGTTAGAGAGACCAGTGGCAAATTTAGCTATTTTATAGTAGCATGTTTGAAGCTTATTAGAGAGGGTTGAGTGTAGGTTGGTAAAAATTGAACTCCCATAGAAAATGGAGGGAATGAGTAGTGTGTGTGTTAGCTTAACTTTGGTGTTGGTGTCAAGATAAATTTTATGGTGATAGTTTACCTAGTTTGAAATGGGCCTTTATTGAATTAAGGATGTGTGTTCCTCAAATGTGAGCTTATTGTCGATAATTATACCTAGTAGTTTTGAAGAGTTTGCTAGGGCGGCCACAGTGGTGCAGCAGTTAGCATTGCCGCCTCACAGCAAGAGGTTTTCTGGTTCGATCTTCGGCTGGGGAGCCTTCTGTGCAGAGTCTGCATGTCATCCCTGTGGTCACGTGGGTTTCTTCTGGGTGCTCCAGTTTCCTCCCACATCCCAAAGACATGCTGTAGGTGGATTGGACACTCTAAATTGGCCTTAGGCATGAGTGCGTGTGTCTGTGTGCCTTCTGTGGAAGGTTGGGCGCCGGGCTGGCAACTCGGCACCGTAAAACTCCACTGCCAATCATGAGCGGACAGGTGATACACTGTGGCGACCCCTAACTGGGAAAAGCCGAAAGAAGAAGAGTTTTGAAGAGTTTGCTAGTTCAATTTCTGTCTTATTTTGAGTGTAAATTTTCAAATCTATGTGTGGCAGCTTTGTAAAGAAAACTAGGAGTTTGGATTTTTTTGGGTTCAATAGGATATGAGAATCATTTAGCCAGGATTCAATGGCTGTAAATGAGTTTTGTGTGAGCTTTAGGAGATCAGAGAAATTGTTGGAAGAGAAGATAATGGTGGAATCTGCTTATTGAATAGATTTACTTTGTGGTGAAACCTTATGTAGATCATTTATGAAGGTATTAAAAAGTAGAGGGCCAAGAATGGATCCTTGGGAGACACCTATATGGTTTGATTGGTATCCTGACTGGTGATTGAGCCGTTTGACTGATTGTTCCTTGTAAGTTAAGTAGGAGGAAAACCATATTAGAGCAGTAGAGGAGCAGCCCACTTTTTTCAGCTGTTTTAGCAGTAAAGCATGGGACACAGTGTCAGAGGCCTTAGATAGATCTAGCAGAATTACTGTTGTAGCTAGGCCGGTATCTAAGGCCTTGTTCACTGTGTCGGTGAAAGACAGTAGTGCGGTAATGGTACTGTGTGCTGGACGGAAACTATGTTGGGTTGGTGTAAGGAGATTATAGTCACTGAGTGGTTTGAGAAGTTGAGCATGTATAAATTTTTCTAGTATTTGTGATAGAGGGGGAGAGTATAGAATTAGGGTGATAGTTGGCTTTAGTTTGGATAGCAGTCTTGAGTACTAAGGATGTGGGTACTGGTTGGATATTAAAAGTAGGAGAAGAGTTTGTTGGTAATGATGAGGGAAGGATATTGTTTTCTTGTATTGGGTTATCTGGGTTTTTTTACTTCTGGATGGAAGTAATACAGTGGGAGTTAAACATATTGTCTGTTTGTTGTGGGTTGTTTTGTCTGGGCAGGGTGTTGGGGTTATGTAAGATACCTGGATTTAGGAAAGATTTAGTAAAGAGGACACAGACTGCCAGAAGTATTTTGGGTTGTTTTGCTAGTTGGTACTGCGAAGAAATTTTTCATCGTTTGTTACTAATTGTTTGGCTTTGTTGCGGAGTTGTTTGAAATGTTGTTCAGGTTGCACTGTTTTATTTGTCCTGACATTCTTTTCAGACATGGTCTCTTGCCGGTATGGTTTGTTTGGATAATTTTGTTAGCCAGGGGGCATGGTTACATTTTATACATTTGATACACATTGGTGCAAAGCTATTGAGTGTCTAGGAAGATTTTATTGAAATAAAGTATGGCATCATCTAAGGGTAGAGTTTTTAAAGGGGCCCACTTCTGAGTTTTTAGGATGTTGGTTAAAGTTGTTGAGTTCCTGGTTGTTTTATAGGAATGATTTTTTTGGAGTGTGGGTGCTGGTTCTATTGTTGTAGGCTGGGAGATGGTCACTTAGGAAGTTTGCTAGGGTGCCTGAATTGGAGAAATTTTTTTTTTTTGGGGGGGGGTAACTGGTGTCCAGTCTAGTGAACCCAGAGCAGGTTGCGCCTGCCTTCAGAGATGAAGAGAAAGAAAACTATCTCCAAGCAAGCTATCTGAGGGAAGATTGCTTGGTGGGTATGTATAAGTTGCCTAATACTAGAGAGAGAAGAAAAAAAATCTAATGGTAGTTACTCTAGACAAATCTAGTATGTTTTATGGGACAAGCTAACTTTTTAGTAGTGAGGGATAGAATTAGGAGTAAGGGAAATAGGGGGACAGAGGGGTAAAGAGAGAGAGGTTGGCTGGGTATAAGTACTCCGTGAATGGCCTTCTCATGCAAACCAAAAAGTGGGGTAATTCCATGAAAAAAGGTAGAGGCTAACACTGTAGATAGGGAAATAGAAAAAAAAACTCATTGCAGAGGTCTGGTTATGTATGCTTCTGTATCTAACTTACCATAACTGCATATGTTCCAATGTGGTTACTGTTGCATTCCTGAATCCCTCTGTCTATTTCCTCTACTTTACAGACAGCTGGAGGCCTGAGTGGGGTACCCATTCACCTTCTACATTTTGCTGAACATTATTAATAAGGGTTTAGTTGAATTTTCCTTTATTCTTTGTGGGAACAACACTGTGTGTGTGTTGAGTGGTTCCATTGAGTGTTTGCCACTGCCATCATGTAGAGGGATAAAGGCCCGACTTTGGTCCAGGTGAATTATTGGATTCAATTTTGCTGCTCTGGTGTCTGACTTGCTTGCAAGGGATGATGAAAGTCCCCATCCTGAGGGAGGAAGGAGGAGGTGGTTCACACTTGGAGCATGTGTAGTGATTCTTTTTTCCTGGTGGACACTAGAATCAAAAGTGTTCCCTAAGGGTGGAGATGTCCAACTGATGGCAGTTCCTTGCAGATGTGAGGGGTGATCCAGTGCTGATATGCATTGCATGTCCCACCTTCTGGGTGTTGGTGGCAGCTTATAGGGATGAGAAAATAGTTTAAAAAACATAGTACCATGGCAGTAGTGTTGCATTTATCCCACAGCTCCTCAGTGTCCTTGCTGGCTGCAACTATAATTGGAGCATGTCTGGGGTGTTTGTTGGGTCTACCTATCCCGAATCAAGGAGAGACACTGAGGTCAGCTGTGTGGTAGGAAAAAAAGAGCTCAAGAAAATAATAATTTAAATGTTTTGTTAGATTTTAGCAACAGGTATGTCTGTATTTTTTTTTATTTATTATTATTTATTTATTTTGTTTTTGTTAACCGGGAGGGTCCGACTGGACACAGGTCCATTTTCAGCGGAGACCCGGAGAGAAAAGCTCCATGTTACAATATTAGATTAATACAATTCTAAGCAATGAATGAAATTTAAAGTAGTACAGGGAACATTTACATGGCAGGTGATACATCTAGTAGAATGAACAATTGTTACAAAACAGGTTTTTTTTTTTTTTTGTTTTGTTTTCCTTCACATTCACAATACATTTATGCATTTGTATAACTGAGAGTAAGAGGAGTTATGTTAGATTTTATACTATTTTCAAATACAAATTATAGCCATTATGAGGTAAGGGTTGTAGTAAAGAACAGTACAGGTGTTAGTATGTTTTCTGCTAATGGACTTGATGATATGTTTGGATGTATATGCAAGGATATCAGCAGGGCTAAGTAAGGGAAAAGTTATAGTGTAGCAGAATCCATGCAACTGAGCATAGTTATTGTTACCCTGGGGGTAGCAAGAGCAGAGCCAATTATTAGAATAATGGGATTTCAGGAGGTGTTTGAATTTGGTATTAGAAGTAGTGCTAGTTGTATTGTGTGGGAGTTATATAGGAGATGTTTTCCTTTGTCTCTGCTACTGTCTGGCATATGTCTTTTGGTTATTGTGAAGTTTTGTCTGCAGGGGCAGTTGTTGCCTGCTCTAACTGTATGATCACTGTTTATCAATTGCCATCAGTTTTGCCCTTTCCACTAAAGAATATGCTGACCTCTCCTCTTCTGTTCTGCAGTCCAAACTGCAATGAAGCACCACAGTGGGTGGCATATAGGTCAAAGTGAATTGGTTCCTCATATTCTTGAATGTCCAGAGAATATGGATTCTGTAGGCCTTTCCTAGATATATCATCTAGCACACTGGACCATCAGAATACTGTTTAAGTGCTTGAAGGAGGTGATAGGCTTGCCTGGTAAAATTTGAATGTTTGAATCCTCCACTACTGGTAGGGTTCTGATTTTTCTTGCCTGTTGTAATTGTCTGTATATGCTTTGAAATGTGTAGAAGTGAATCTGTCACTGAAGTCTGAGGTAGATTTCTAGTAACTGAAAACTGAGCCATATCATTATGGCAGGTGTTAATGGTTGATTCTCATTGTTGGATTAGGATGCTTGAAACTGTCCTACCGATTTCTGAATAGTGATCCTTAAAATTATGGGGAATTGAGGTGATTTGGAATTCGGGTAATGAAAAACAAGATTTTTGTAATCGTTTTTCTCCCAATTCAGGAACAGTATCAAGGTGCAACACCTGATGTCTTTAGAAAGACTACACTACACTACGCACTACAATCTTGTGACTTGACTACTGTATGTCTGTGGTGAAGAACTGTGCTGTCTGCAACACATGAGTATTGTATCCTATCATATAGCACATAATTTGGGATGTTAGTAGACCTGTGTAGGTGTTTTTTGTGGTGCTGAATACTCCGAATGAATATTTACAGTTTCTCAACTTTTGATATACTCCACACTTCTCAAAGTTTATATGTGACAAGTAGCAACTCTTTTGAATGTTTGGAAAACCCATTTGTTTGTGAAGGTTTCAAAAGGTCTTTGAACATGGAATTAAGCATCCTGAGCAAAAACTGACTTATGAATTTTGGAGTTTTCCTGAACATTTTGTCTGTTGAATTTTTTTTTTGTGTGTGTATGCTGACTTTGTGGGGGGGTTTATTGAATATTTGGTGTTTTTGCATGATACAGTCTATAGAAAAAAAAGTTGTGTAATGTTCTACACTTAATATGGACAAACTACTTTGGTGCAGTCACCTTCCTTCTGGTTAAAAAATGCTTAATTGCTAAAGTAAAGAGTTGAGCACAACTCTGAACAAATGTTTTCATTTTTATGTAATTCCTGATTCTCACACCTTGCTTGACCCTGTCACACATTCCATTTATTGTCTTTGTTGTGCATTCTTACTGAACAATACTCATGGTACTGAGCTGAGCCCAAGGCCTTGCTGAAATACAAACTGAGCTTACTGCATTACCCTTGTGAGCATCATTGGTCATAAAGTAATATCCAATAAGTCTGATTGGATTCTTGACTGGCAGCTGATGCTGATGAGTATTCTGAAGATCATTAACCAGTAAAAAATGAACCAGCCTCTCATTGAGAATATTTCTCACCACAGGTCCATTTAAGCAGACACGTCTTGTGCCATGGCACAGCTTTTTCTAGTCTCCCATCCTCTGGTGTTATCTACTCCCTCCATATAGTGATCTTTTGAACAATGTTCTACGGGGCCCTGCCAGTATCCCAGATCGATGCATTCTGGAAAGAGGGGATAACTCATCCAGCCCCTGCTCTTTGTCCTCCCTTAATGCTTTAAACTTCCTTATCTTTTGTCCTGTCTTATAACATTGTCATTCTGTTTTTCACTTCCTGTCTAACATTTTCTGTGCACCACCTGTCCTTTTTTTTTTCCCTTTTCACTTTAATAGGCTCATAAAAGATTACTAGGCTATCAACCCTGAGGTCATTTTAAGCCCAGCCATTTAAAATCAATGTAATACCATAGAAGTTCTAGTCAATAACCAAGATTTTATTTAGTGATGACTACCCATGACCAGGAGGGTTATGGGCACTATCCCCGGTAAGAATTTACAGTGTCCCATCTACTCATCCAGGTTCCTCTTGAACAGTGTCATAGAGGTGCTCTGTTTCACATGAATTGGTAGCCTGTTTCAAAGACATGGCAGTCACTGGGAAATAAATCTTTTCCTCCAGCATGTCTTATTTAAGTTGCAGGCCATATTTAAGTCCCTGGAATGGGTAGCCCTAGACCCATTTGATTTGTGGATATTCAGTAAGTTCATTAGGTTTGGGTCTTGGGTTGTTTTGTAGGCCAGGCATAAGTCTCCTCTAAGAAGTCTGTATGATACAGAGTAATAGTGACAGTGACTTTAGTGAGCCCCTTGATCATCTTTATTAGAAACCTGTGAGGTCTCTAATTGCTGTAGGTACTTAATACAGTACATACCAAATGGGGCGGTATAGGGGGTACAAGTTATTTTGATCTCGAGGCAGTGCATTTACTAATCAAGTGAGCTACGTGGAAAGCTTTCCTTACAGTGTTAGACACTTGGTTAAAGTTAAGGTTGTGGTAAATTGCCTGATAACTAGTATTTTGTCATTCCCATTTTTAATTTCTCATTTTTTACCTGTTTGTGTCTATATATATATATAGATATGCTACACACAGTGTTGTTGCTGTGTTTATTTACTGAAGTAGTACATAACTCCTAACTTGTTTTTTTCAGATGTAGCATGGGCAAAAGAAAAGTATAATATCCGTGACAGAGCAGTAACAGTGTCATGCATGCCATTGTCACAGTGTTTAGAATGTTACATATGCAGCTCAAAATAGAAATTTTAATTTGAAGTATAACTTTTAGGACTATTACAGAGTTTTTGGATAATTTCTGACATCTCAAAGAAAAGTCCAAATAAAAAAAACTACCACTAGCCACCAAAGAGAAGCATCTTATAAAACCAACAAATATGTAAAAAAGACACAGTGCTGTCACCACGTAGAAGAGCATACAAAATTTAATAAAAATATAAAAGCTCAGGCTTGAATGGTTTCACCCCCCCCAAACCAATTTTAAAAGGGTGTTGACTTCAAGGCAAAGTGTGATTGGTTCTTCGTTTTTTTAAATAGCTATGCCTGCTGTGTGATTTAACTGAAAGCGCTTATCTGTTTATGCTCTGAGCTTTTACATTTTTTTTTTATTTAATTTTGTATGCTGTTCTGTGTGGTGATAGCACTGTGTCTTGTTTGATATCTCAAAGCAAATGAATTGAGTTCAAATCCATGCCTCTGATTTAAGAACATACTTTAAGCAATCAGCAGGTTCCAGCATGTTTTTCAAGTTCATTGTACAAGCAAGGAATGCTAGTATCAGAAGTGTTTTACTATACAGTAGGATATCCAGTCCACGCAGCCAACTGGATAGCCTAAAGGAAAGAAAATAGTATAGTGGAGTGAGCTTAAGCAGGGATAATGTGGTTTTAAAAAAACAAACTAATTTACAAGCAAATGAAATAAGGGTGACCCCCTTGCCTGTTTTGGGGAGTAAAATATAAGGAAAGACTTTGAGCTGTTAATCTCATCCCTTGCATAAATGAACCCCTGTACTTAGTCTCTTATCTCTAAAGACCCTGTGCCTTGGAACCACCAAGTCTTAGTCTCTCCTGCTGTTAACTCAAATTTCCATTAGCCCTTCCATTTTCCATAACTGCCATCAGTCGTCCCTTTTCATCAGATTCCTTGTATTACAAAGAATTGCTCTGTTATGCTTTTCTTTTAACTTTAGTTTTGTACTAAACTCCCATGATACTTCCCCTCCCTGCCTCACTTTACTGTAAAGGTATCTCACTAGCTTTCACGCCTGTCTAGCAACACTGTCCTTTAATAACTGAGATGAAGTCTGTTCATACTTTTCAGTGTTTCTCCTGCATCTTCAGCACCAAATACAACCAAATGCCCTTTCTCTTTCTCATTCCTTCAGACTCTGAATTTGTCTTTCCTGCCATCCCTTAATCCGCTTGCCCTTTGAACTGGGAGCAGCTCTGACAGTTCTGTAGTGCTGTTTGTCTGCACTTTGATCCTTCTCCTTATTTCCTCCACAACACCTTTTAACAAATCATTCTTACCTGTGTGGATCAGTGTGCATGACCACACCCTTCCCTTTACTACCCAGTTTATTGCCTTTCCTGCTGTGTCTGTATTAGACCAGGTACCAATTCCACATGCAGTAAAACAACTATTATGCAAAGCAGAGAGAAAACATTATTATCTATTTAATGTTACGGTTAGGTTATGGAATAGTATACCAAGTAATATTCATTTAAGTAGTAATTTGGAAATGTTTTAAATAGTGTCTAGATAATTGCATGACAGAGTATATACTCCATATTTCATTGAATCAGAGCTCCTGTCATTATTTTCTGACTTCAGTTCTCCATGATTGCCAAAAAACCACAATTTTATGATTGAGATCAAAAACATTAGGCAAAAATCTGGATAGTCTGCAAAACTCTGGACATTTGAGAGGTATGCTAGTAGGTGATTTCTTACCTCTTGAAATGTCTGTTTAACTCGTGTGTAATGCCGAATCCCAAGTCTGTCTTTGGCTGCCAAAAAATAAAAAACCCGAACAGTGAAATATCGAAAGGAAGACAAGGAAACTGGCAATTGCAGATGAATGACATCATCGAAAAAAAGTTAACTAATGGCCATAGTCTTCCAACATCACAAACCCAACCAACCAAGGTGAGGGGGCTATGCCCCCCACACACCCCTAACTATGTATATGTATGTGTGTATATAGGTATGTATGTATATATATATATATATATATATATATATATATATATATATATATATATATACCAACTCCCAAGATCACACTACAGTGGGGAAGAGGGCATGTTTAGAAGGTTTCCCTTCACTTATCTTATGCATCACATTACTTCCTGGTTGGCCAACTATGGCCATTTAATGAATTTATTTTCAATTATGTCATTCTTCAGTAATTGCCGTTTTCGTTATCTTCCATTCACTATTTCTCCATTCATTTTTTTTATTTTTCGGTAGCTAAACATAGACCCCAGAATCCCTACCCAGTTAACTCTCCATTAGCTTTAGTTGCTTTCCAATCCCCTAAATGACGTTCTGTCATTCCTGTATGCATTTTTCATTCTCAGCCCCTCATTTATCAATGACCTTTCTTCCCCCTACCTTTTGCCCCACACTGTCCTTAACACCTTACTTCTCGTCTCATATCATTCACTTCCTTCTCTCCCTGCAATGTCGTACACTCCTCTTAATCCTCCAACCTATTGAGTCCTTTCCTTCATAAATGTTAATATCATGGCCTGCTGATATCCTGCCTCTTTGCCTTTTCCTGTGCTTTTCATAGTATCTTGTCATTTTCTGGACTGTTGCATACCCACCTTTTCAACACCCCTACCCTCTTGCTGCTAAGTATGTATCATCCTACCCTTTCCTTCCTGCTGCAAATACCCTTTTACTACCCCTACCTGTTGCAGTCATAACTGTAGGGTGTTCCTGCCGGCAGGCAGCCCGAGGTCGGCCAGAATCCCAAAGTCTGGGTCCGGCGTCGGCTGTACCAGCAAGCACCCTGACGTCAGAACGCAGGCGTACATAGCTGACAGCCGACACCATCTTCTCCAGTCTTTCTTGCCGTGCGGTGGAAAGCAGCTCGCAAGTCGTTGGTTGGCGTATTCAGAACAACGTGCTTAGATTGACTTCGGTCCGAAGTTTTCAACTTCTCTTCTCAAGCTAAGTACCCCGTTGGGGAAACTTTTTTCTTGCTCCTCCGATGTCAGAAAAAGTTAATAATTGTATATCGTGTGGAAAACAAATACCTCATAAAGATTTCCACTTTTACTGTCTACCTTGCTTAGTCCCTGACCACGACGTTTCTTGTTGTCGGTTCTGTGCTAGGTTTAATTCTCGTACTATCAAGCGTAGGTACGATTGGGCCTTGAACTATTTCGGTAGATGATTTAATTACAGGATGTCGTCGGATACTTTACCGACAACTGGAACTCAAAAGAAACGAAAGGACAAGGATAGGCCTTCGAGGTCCAAACAGTATTCTTCGCAGCCGGAGCCAGCTTCGGGTTCGGCGGTCGTCAATGAGGTGCTTTTGCAGCCCCTGTTGTCCGCCACTTCTGAACCGATGGCTGACACGGACTCCCATGGGGAGCCATCTAGGTCTAATATTTTATCTGCTGCAGGACCTTTGGACATCGCTCCTTCAGATGGGTCCGGAACCGCTGTGCAGGTACCAGCTTCTGAGGGAGTTTTCAGGCCTTCACATATAACTATTTCAACAAAGTCAAAGGCAAAGACAAAAACTCCTGTTAAACCAAGGGTTTCTACTCCAGCTGCTTCGGATTCAGCTCCCAAGTCCCAGAAGCAATTACTACGGATGGCTGAGGATTTACTTTCAGTGATTAGGGGTTCTCACCCTCCTCCTGAAAAAAGGCCTAGACTGGATTTTCCTTATGATTCCTCTGACCAGGCTTCTGTGTCTTCTGTCTCTTCCTCTGACCAGGATTACTCTTTTCCTCCTTATGAGGATTCAGATGCAGAGGACTCTATTCCCTCTGCTTCTCCCCCTGAAGATTTCTCTTTTGGGGAAACTTTACATGAGATGAGGGAGCATTTTCATTGGGAAGGTCAGGATTATTCTGCCTCCAAAAAGAGACTTAGAGAATTTCTCCTTCTCCCTCAACACAGACCTTTGGCTATTCCTCCTGTGCTTGACATTGTGGATGATGCTTTTTCTGAAGCTAACCTGAATCCTGACTCCTTGCCGCCTGCTCCTTCTAAGCCTGATAGATTTTACAGAGGCCCTGATTCCCATCAATTCTTATTTAAGAACCCTTCTGCAGATCCAGAAACTATTTCTCAGGGTTCTAAAGCTGCTAAGGCTGCTTCATCTAAAAATCCTATTCCCTCTGAAAAGGATTCTCGTGCCTTGGATAGGTGGGGCAAAAAGGTTTATACTTCAGCTACTCTTTCTATTAGAGCTTTAAATTGCCAGTTTCATATGTTCAAGTACCAGCAATTTCTTTTGTCTGTTTTAAAGCAAAGGCTTTTTCTACCTTTCCTGCATGTGCAGAGGACAAGGAATTACAGGATGTTTTGCATGCTACTGAACAAGTTAGCAAACATAGTTTACATTGTGGTTTTGATGCCTTGGAAGCTTCTTGCAGGGCCGCAGCTTCTGGTACTGTTATAAGGAGACATGCTTGGCTTCGAGAGCAGAATTTACCTGAGCAGGTTAAGGCAAAACTGTTAGATGCCCCTGTTCAACATGATGTGTTATTTGGATCTAAGGCTGAAGAGGTTATTAAAAAGATGGAGGAAAAAGCAAAATCTATGCAGACTGTCAAAGATTTTTTACAAGTTCAGCCTCCTAGATTTTCTAGAAATTGGCCCTCCAAAAATTGGTCTTTTCCCACTTCTGACAGGCCTCAATGGGGAAGATATAGATGGTCTAGAGGCCAGGCACAGACACAGGCCTCTTATAGGTCCAGACAGTGGACTGCTTCTTCACCTAGAAGGGGAGAAGACAGACCTCAATCACAAAGGAAGCAGACCCAATGACTCTCTCTGTTGGGCTACAGGTCCTTCTTGCCTGGAAGCTCCTCTCGGAGGAAAACTATCTCTTTTTTACCAAAACTGGACGCATATAACCCAGGACAAATGGGTTTTAGATGTGATTTTAAAAGGCTACAAATTCCATTTTCATACTCTGCCAAGGTCTTACGGTTGGCCAGATCTGCCAAAACATCAATGGTCAAGAGGCCTTAAGTCAGGTGGACGCTTTATTGGCCATGAGAGCCATAGAACCTGTTCCACTCCCAGAGATGGGCAAGAGTTTTTATTCAAGACTTTTCCTGGTCCCAAGAAAACAAAATGCATGGAGACCTATTCTGGACCTCTCAGTATTAAATACTTTTCTGGAAATTCCAAAATTCAAGATGCTTACTCTGCAACAACTTCTTCCCATGATCTCTCAGGATGCTTGGATGGTAACATTGGACCTGAAGGAAGCCTACTTACACATTCCCATCAGACAGGAATGCAGAAAGTACAGATTCAAGGCAGGCTCGAGACACTTTCAATTCTCTGCACTGCCCTTTGACTTATCTACTGCGCCCAGAGTCTTTACCAAGTGCCTGGCTCCCAGTAGTGGCTTATTGCAGACTCCAAGGGATTCAAATTTACCCCTATCTGGACGATTGCCTTATCCAGGCGGACAGCAAGGATCTTTTACTTCAACATCTGCAGTTTGTTCAGCGCCTCCTCCTACTACTGGGATTTTCAGTGAACACAAAAAAGTCACATTTGATCCCCTCTCAACAAATGCTCTTTTTGGGAGCTCTTCTAAATACAAGCCTGCAAAAGGCCTTCCTGACTCCAGAAAAGCAAGTACATCTGGCAGCAATTTTCAAAACCTTGGCTACTTTGACTCAGCTCACTGCATGGAAATTCCTGGAGGCTTTGGGCTACATGGCTTCTTGCATCCTGTTGATTCCAAATGCAAGGCTTCATATGAGAAAACTTCAATGGTACCTAAAGAGTGTATGGTCTCAGCATTACCACAGCCTGGAAACAATGATACCTCTGATTCCCTGCCTCCAAAAGGAGTTCCTTTGGTGGTCCAGGGCCTGTGCTTTAAACGAAGGAAACCCTTTTCGTCTGCCTCAGCCTTCTCAGATCATGACCACAGACGCTTCGGATTACGCTTGGGGAGCTCATTTTCTAGACAACTGCCAGCAGGGCTATTGGCCAAAGAAACATCTTCACTGGCACATCAACCTGAAGGAAATGTTGGCAGTCCAACATGCTCTTCTAGCCTTCCAGAAATTTTTGCAACCAGGACATCATCTGATTCGTACAGACAATACCACAGTCATGTGGTACATAAACAAGCAGGGGCTCCCACTCTTACCCCTTTGCAGACTAGCCATGAGTCTATGGGACACAGCTCTAAATCTGAACCTGCATCTTCAAGCTCAATTCATCCCAGGGAAGCAAAATCTCTTAGCAGACAGCCTAAGCAGAAATCTTTTGGATCCCCACGAGTGGATGCTGGACCCCAACTTATTCAGCAGGATTACATCAGTTTGGGGTTGTCCTCAGATAGATCTGTTTGCATCCCATCTCAACCATCAGTTGCCTCTATTTTGCACCAGGTCCTTCCACAAAACAGCATGGAAAGTGGATGCCCTGTCTTTCAACTGGAGGAATCTTTCGATATGCCTTCCTCCTCTTCCTCTTCTGCCTCTGGTGCTACTGAAAATAAAACAGGACAGACCCAAGATTATCATTCTGATAGCTCCAAATTGGCCTCGGCAGTTCTGGTATCCAACCCTACGACACCTGTTCTTGGAACCTCCTTGGATTCTGCCTCTGTCTCCTTCCCTTCTGTCCCAACATCAGGGTCAGATGCTACACTCTCAAATCAAGACTCTTTGCCTGGCAGCCTGGCTTTACAAAGGCCTTTGATCCCTTCTGCTCTTCCCAAACAAGCTTTGGATGTTCTCTTGGAAGCTAGGCGTCCTAGCACTAGAAAATCTTATGCTTCTAAATGGAAAAGATTTTATATTTGGATGCGGGATCGAGGTTCTGATCCTCTTCTACCTGATATTTCCTCCATTTTACTCTACCTCTCTAAACTTGCTTAAAGGCCTCTCATTCTCTTCCATCAAAATTCATGCTTCTGCTATTTCGGCTCATTTCAACACTGATCCCCCCATTTTCTCTCATCAGCTGGTGAGACAATTCTTGAGAGGGGCTAAGAATTTAAGACCTCCCAGAACTCCTCCTGTTCCTGCTTGGGATCTTAATTATGTTTTGGAGAAGCTTACCTTGCCTCCCTTTGAGCCTGCTGCTGCTTCGGATATCAAGTTTTTATCCTGGAAGACAGCTATTTTATTAGCTTTGACTTCTGCAAGAAGGGTGTCAGAGTTGCAAGCTCTCATGCATGTGGAACCTTACCTTATTTTCCATCAAGACTGGGTGGCCTTGAGGACCAATCCTACATTTATGCCTAAGGTGATTTCTAAGGTGGCTTTAAATCAGACTATTCACCTTCCTACTTTCTTTCCAAATCCTCAAAACAAAGGGGAAAGGATTTTACATTCATTGGACGTACACAGACAACTATGATTTTACCTGGACAGAACTAAAGATTTCAGGAAATCTGAACAGTTGCTTATTTCTTATGCCTCCAGTTCTCTAGGCAAGGCTATTTCTAAACAAACTATTTCCAAATGGATTGCTCATGGAATAAGGTTTTGTTACTCTCATTTTGGGAAACAGATTCCAGGCACTGTTAGGAGTCATTCTACTAGGGCAGCTGCCACTTCAGCAGCTTTTCTCAGAAGAGTTCCTACCAAGGATATTTTGGAAGCTGCCACTTGGAGTTCAGTGAATACCTTCTCAAAGCACTATAATCTCCCTTTGTATTCTAAGTCTAGGGCAGGCTTAGCCTCTGCTGTCTTGCAGGGTCTTCTGGCTGCCCCTTCTGCATAACCTCCACCCTCCTTCACAGCTTTGGGATTCCACCCTACAGTTATGACTGCAACAGTGAAACACGAAGAACATAGTACAGTTGTGTACACCTACCATAAATGTAGATGTTCGAGTGTCTTCACTGTTGCAGTCGGGGTTTCCCTCCCACCATTCCCCTCTTGTTTTCTGTTTGTTCTATCTCCTCTTCCTTTGTGGTGTATTTGTGTTTCCTTTGGGACACCTTTTGGATATTTTGGAGTGCTTCTGACATCTGGGGCAAGAAAGGCTGGAGAAGATGGCGTCGGCTGTCAGGTATGTACCCCTGCGTTCTGACGTCAGGGTGCTTGCTGGTACAGCCGATGCCGGACCCAGACTTTGGGATTCTGGCCGACCTCGGGCTGCCTGCCGGCAGGAACACCCTACAGTTATGACTGCAACAGTGAAGACACTCGAACATCTACATTTATGGTAGGTGTACACAACTGTACTTTCATGCAGATTCAGTTTCACAAACTGGCTCCCACCTTATCAAGAATGCAGCATTTAAAGGCAGGCACTGTCCAGAGTCACCCACATTACATTTTTTTTTCTCTTTTTTTAAAGAAACATTAAAGCTCTTCAAGAGTCAGATTCCAGCAACAAAATTATGCTGTTCCTGTTCACAGTTTAAACTGGAGCACTTCCAATGGACCTGTTGCTTACTGCTCAGAAATTAGCAGCAATTTACAAGCACACTTCCCTTCTTATACTTTAGATTTTCAGCAGAGTTTCAGAGTACAGCACATCAGAGTGCAACTGAGACAAATGATTATTTAGTCTACAGGAGTATACGTCTAAAGTATATTGAAAAGAATACTGTAAAAGGACAAGCTATGCATGGTTTCAGATTAACTACAGGTAATGGCTCTCTTACATGATCTGAATCATCTTTAATCAAGGTTTGCAGCCTGAATTTATCCCCAGAGACAATTGTTCAGAACTTCATCAGCAAGAACAGTCACTGAGCTTTCTGATCTTAACCTATGGTAACTTAGGGAAAATTGTAAACTCCCAGCAGGGTGTTTTTGTAGGTAGGAATTTCATAATGACAATTACTTATATATTGGGTTCCAATATTGCTAAGCCAGCATTGGAAGCAGTTGATGCGTTGTCAATGGATACAGTCATATTTCTTAGGTTGCAGGTTCAGGGCACACTTTGCTCACAAACGTACTAATCTGAGGAACAGGTTTGAGGGCAAAAATAAGGAATGAGGAAATACCATCACTAACCAAAAAATGAATTATACCTATATTTATTGGATGTGTTCCCAGTGAAGGATTCATTGGTAATAGCCTTTATTTCTTCTGTTTTGTTCTTATGATAACAGAATTTATGGAGCCCCTAGAATGCTGTACCTGTAATTCTCAAAATGTAGTTCATGCAGCTCGGTATACATTTGTTGTGAAGCTTTTTAGATTGGACAGTCCTGCAGAAACCTAACAGGATATGTGTGTACATGTACATCATCAAACAAGAGTAAACAGAAAAAGCATTCAAATTTTGAGAGGTTTGCAATTAGTGCATTGGCACAAGTTAATTTGGACATAAGGGAAGGTTACGTAAAATTAATGTTGGATCATAGAGTATTACTGCCAGATGGATTTGAATCCTTACACTTTGTGACATGTCTGTTAGATACTTCATTTAGAGGGTAGACCCATTAAGCAGTAACAAAATGTTATTATTGTTGTAGCTTTTTATGTTTTTTTGTTTAATTCTTGGAATGGAAAACATGCTTTTTAACAGCCAATGTCATTACTTGCATTGCAGTTTAATTTCTTTTGGATGCATTTTATCTTTATTTTTTTGCCACGTGATTTGTATAGATGTGATTAGTACAAGATGTCTTTTCTTGAGCTTGTCAGTCTGCAGAAACTCGTGATACTGAGCAGGATCTCTGACTAATGTATTTCTTCAATAAATTATTTGCAGCCTTATGAAGGGATTTTTAAATATCTTTGTGTTTGTTTAGAATTAAATAAAACTTGTCAGCCTTCAAGCTGAAAAATGAATGCATCATCTGAGTACAAATGTCAGTAATTCAAAAAAAAAAGTTTGAATAGCAAGCTTTAGCTATGTTGAAAACATTTAAGTAACTAGCCTACATGCCCAGAACAGACATAGCTGTGTGATTATTCTTTTATGTCATCTCAATGTGACAGTCCTTATCTGCTACTTTTAGCTTGTTTTCTATATTGTTGTAGTTCGTCTTGCATTGGTTTGACTTTGTAAACGTCTTCCAACAGATGAGGAGTTGGTTAGTTTGTATCCTTCCTGCAATTATAATTCAGTGCCAGTTCCATTGGTGCAGAGGGATAAGGCCCTAACTGTGACCCAATTTTGATCATTGGCACTGTTGCAGGAGTAGTTAGTTGGCTGAGGATAAAGGAATGATGAGGCACAGACTGTTCACATCTCCTTCATGGAGGGCCATGGGGGAGGTGGATTGTATTACTGGAGTGTAAAGAGTGCAAAGTCCATTTAGAATCCTTGTTGGAGATTGAGCATCACCAAAAAAATTTACTTCAAGGAAAATGCTTGCCTCACCATGTCGGTGCAGATTTTGGGAACATCTCATCTGAGCACTGAAGACTAGCTTATAGATATCAGACATACATTGTACGTCAGCCTTTGGGGATGCAGCAGGCATAAATAGTGGGAACACAGGGCCATAAAGAGGGAAACCCCAACTCTCTAGAATGAATGATGATGCCATTCCTGTTGGTTAACTCTCACCACCTCAGAGGAACAAATGGGGCAGAAGGCCTGCCACTTCCCAGTAGAACAAATGGGCTAGTTGGATGGCTGGGGTGGATGGCAGATTGATGCTCTCTGTGATAAGCAGCAAAAAGATATATATATGTATGTATATTAAATTCAACTGTAGACCATTTGGTTATTGGGTGGTTGTTATGTACAGGCATCTGTTTGACTCCCCCACCCCCACCACACACACACACACCCCTGATTATAGTTTGTACTTAAGTTACTGTGACTCTGTCATGTTTTAGCCATACAAATGTATGTGACTTATTTATTTGTATTTATTTTATAAATATACATGTATTTCCATTTGACTTAGGTTATGGCTGGAAAGGGTGCTTGGAGTAGTCTGTATAACCAAAAGCGTGCTTGGAGTAGTCTGTATAACCAAAAGCAATTAAACTAAATACTTAAAGAATTCATTAGTTGCAGTAGAGAGAGGAATATTTCTATCAGTCACTGTATATTATTAGGGTTATCATCCATAATGCCGTTTGTGTATAGATCAGCCTTGTGTAGTTAAATCCAGAATAGTGAAGCATTAAGGTCGGTCAGGATTAAAATATTCAATTAAAGAGCAACACTGGAAATGTTTGGGACTGTAACCCCCTTAGACATTTCCTTAGGTTCTTGACAGAATGACCTTACCCCTCAGCCCATGTACATGATCATTCCATCTACGTTCATCATAAGGGTTACTGCTGTAGATTTCATTGTCTTATTACAGATAGATTTCTAGAGCTTATTTTTCACATAATGGAACTGGACTCCTTCCTGTGATGTGGATGTCAGTGTGGTATTTATTTTAAAGGAAGAGCAGCCTAAGCACTCTTCAGCCCCCAACCCCCACACACACACACACACACACACAGAAGAAGTGAGTGGAAGTGCTGTCTCTCATAATTACTTCCTTATAACTTCACTACTCAATTTGGGAACAGTTTTCCCATTTTGATTATATTTATTTATTGACTGACTGTATTGTTGTTCTTGCAATTTGTCAATTTTAATTAGTTTGACAGAGATTAGCAGGACTGCAGCTGAATTGCTTTGGTACCCAAGACAGATGACTGTTCCCAGATGCCCGCAGCAATAGTCAACCCTTCCAAATTTTAGTCTGCATTCCAAAAGCAACATTCCTAGCTAGATATCCCAGAGACTGTGGTATACAAGGTTCAAGCAGGCTCAGCTTTTTTGCTTTTTATTTGACAAATGCATAATCAGCTGAAATGAATGTTTACCACAAGGGATACATCTTCAATAACCATTTGACTGTCTGCAGGTGCTGAGAGAGAGGGGGAGACAGAGAGAGAGGGAGATCAATTTAGTGCCAACTTCACCCCCTAAAGGGCCCATCTCAATACCAAAAGATTGCCAAATTCTGGTAATCCTGGCCACACAGGTAGAAACCACACTCTCCAAAGCTAAGAATACAGCATCCATGGGACCAGATGACATCCCGGGCTGTGTACTACATGAACTACAAAATGAACTGACACCTCACCTAAGTGTCATGTTTAATCATAGCCTCCCCTCAGGCTTCGTGCCTACTGAGTAGTGCACAGTTACAGTTATCCCACTCCACAAGGGGGGATCCACCTTGGATCCCAGGAACTACCGTCCCATCAGTCTGCCGAGCCTGATCTGCAAGGGTATGGAATTCATTATCATGGAACTTATAAACAAAGACATTGGCAACCTTCAAACACTGCACCCCACCCAGTTTGGGTTCGTGAAGGGCCGATCTTGTCTCCTGAACCTGACTGACTTCTTAGAATCGGTCTCCAGAGCTTTGGACGAGGGTAAGGCTGTCCACATAGCATATCTGGACCTTGCCAAGGCCTTCGACACCATCCCCCACTCTGGAATCATAGATAAACTTACTAAGCTGGGCATAAATCCCTACGTCACTCGATGGGTTGCCAACTGGATTATTTACAGAACCCAAACTGTAAAAGTAGCCAACTCCAAATCCAGCTCCAGACAAGTGACAATTGGAGTACCTCAGGATTCAGTCCTGGGACCGCTGTTGTTTGGCATCTACTTCTCTAAAGTACAGGCCCAACACTAAGAGACTCTGGCTAACAAAGTTTGCAGATGACTGCAAACTGGAAGCCGTTATTGAATCCCCAATTGATGTGGATATTCTACAAAAAGGCCTTACAGAAACAGATGCTTGGTGCCAGAGCCATGGGCTCAAGCTTAATGCCAAGAAATGTATAGTTATCCCCTTTGGGAAAAGCCATGTACCCATGAATTACCACATAGGTGGCAGTACACTAAACACCGAAAGTGTGATGAGAAACTTAGGGACACAGGTGGACAGTGGTCTCACCTTCGATAACCACATCTGCACAACAGTCAGGAAATCCTATGTGGCACACCTCATCACTAAGGGCTTTTCATCCAGAAAAAAAGGAGGTCATTGTCCTACTGTACTCATCCCTCATTAGACCCATTATAGAGTGCAACGCCCCATTTGGTATGTACCTCACAAGACATCTGCAACAGCTGGAAAGGCCACAGAAATACCTCACTAAAAGAATCACAGGCCTAAAGCAGATGCCTTATGCTGACCATCTAAAAAAACTCCAGCTAATACTCTTGTGGCATATTGTCTACTCAGAGGCAGTCTCTGCTTAACATACAAGGCCATGTCAAACCCTGAGCTGTTGGACATGCTACACTTAAAGAAATCCCAATCCCTCAGAGCCACATGCTCCAGGGATCTAAACCTTGTCAAAACATTGAACAAAACACGCTGGAGTTATATATTCCTGACTCAGAGACTCTCCATATTCTGGACTAGACTGCCTATACATGTCAAGCAGAGCGCCTCCTTGGCCCTCTTCAAAAGGAAGCTTGACGATTGGATGGGAGATTGGAAATTCACCCCGGGGGTCACGTTAGTCACCCTGCTAGACAGGAGTCCAGGGAAGTAAATATTGTGGGAAGAAATATCCAGGGAATTGTTATGGCTAGGCTTGTATAGGCCCTAGGGCCGATAGCCTAGTACCATTCTATGAGAGAGAGAGAGGGGGCGCGAGAGAGAGAAAGACTTTGATCCCTAGGCATCCCACCTCCTGATGTCAAGATTGTCCCGTCTAGCTAAGAGAATTGAAATTCCTTTATCACCACTATTTGTTTTCAGACCTAGACAAGGAGGATCTACTTTACAAACCCCAGATATTCACAGAGTTGCACTGTGGTACTGACAATGAGGAGATGATCTCATCAGGCTCCCCTTCGTTTCATTTGGTAAAACTTTGAACATTGTGATGGAAGATTACAGACGGTGCTCAATAGATTTCAGACATCCAGAAAATTTACTTGGATCTTGAAATGGATGGCCCATAACCAGCAGCAAATCCCTTCGTGTTCCAAGCATTCAGTGATGCATTTGAAAGGCTGTCCTTCAAAAGTAATGGTCTGCCACTCGCTCTTGAAACCAGACAGGTTTTGCAAGATACTGTTTGCAAAAATTTGCAAGAACCATGTGGTGGTTCCTTCTCTGTCTTTGGAGAGTTAGTATCCAAGTTAGATCCAGGTCTCCACACTCTACCCAGCATAAGGAAAGTAAGGTGTTGGTCCAATTTGGCAAATAGTAACTACATCATTCACTTTGTCTGTTAAAGCCATTAATTTACCAGATGTAAAAAAAAATACTGAGGAATGGGTTATATTTATTGAGAATCCTATGTGAGACTATCAGAGAAGAGAAACCTGCAATTAACTGAAGATGTGAAGCTACGGATGCTAATGATGCAGCAGTCAGGCACAGTAATTTGCAGTTGTGGATTTCAGGGCTGCTGTGGATTCTGGTAGACGAGTGCTAATATTTTGATTTTTTAAAATTTGCATGTAAGGTATTGTAAGAACATTTGTACAGTACTACGTACAGTTCTAGAAGATGGTAAAGAGGAAGTACTTTATTTTATCTAGCTACTTATCAAACTTGCTGCAGCAGTATAACTCACAGAATTAACTGAACTAGACAATGTCTTACTCTTCAAAAAGAAACTGAAGTGTTATCTGTGTCAATATGTATATGTTTTCAGCAGTGTTGTTCAGTTTTTCTTTGTCCCACTTTTTTAACATTGTTTTATCACTTGTAATTGTGTAAAGTACAAACAGTTTGCTAATTTGTATAGTTACATCTCGGTCTTACTTTCCTCATTGCATATAGTTCACCTAGGATTTATAAAGATTCTTACTGCTGAAGTAAAGTGCCTGACACAGGTAGGGCTTTTTTACACAACTGTGAAAAATTGAAATTCAAAGACAGCTGTCGCTGTAGAGAGACCTTTGTTATAAACTCATTAGCATATCTGTGAATTGTCCTAGTTTTAACACTAGTCCTGACAGACCTGTGTTGGTGGTAGTGTTTATCCTGGTGGCCCATGCATCTTGTTGGCAAAGTCACCCCCTACACTGTCACTCATTCAGACACACACCATCAAACAAGTCCCCCTACAGTGGTCAATCTTTTTGGCATACACATCCATCCATCTACATGCATACTGCAGTGCACATGCGCACATATACCCACAATATTCCCTCCATAACTCCCTTAGTTTGACCACTCAGAGACACACACACACACACACACACACACACACACACACACACACACACACACACACTGACCCCATGTCTTCTCTAAACTTATGTTGCACCACAAGTGCTTACATTTCAGTGAATGGGTGACTGTTGTCAGTTAACTGCATTAACTTTTTCCTCCAACTTTAGAAGTTTCTCCTGAATCACTCAGCCAAATAATCCCACTTTGCACTGCAAATTGAAATCCTCTGGCTTACTGGGGAAGGCACATGGCTAACTGCTATTGGTCACTCACTGGGTTGCCTCGTTGTCCTGCAGCCAAGCCTGCAGGACCATCCTTCACAGTGAGGCTCCCATTATTGAGAAACTTCAGTATATAGTAGTCTATGAAATGGAAAAGGTTACTGCAAGGGAGAATCAAAAATGTGAACATTTTCGTGGTTATGGTCACCATTTTGTGAATCCCAGCCTAGATTCAATCCCTATGTACTTTACATTTTAATTTATTTTGTTTTACTTTATGTATATTCTCATAGCTGACCAAAACAATATTTATTAATGTTAATGTCTCAATTGTTCACAGTCAGCTTCATCTGTTTCTAGTTGTTGATTTGATTTACCTTTTCCTCAAAGTACCGATGTGTTCCGTATTTTTCTGTGTCTAATGTTTAACAGTTATTTTATCTTGGCATTACAACCTGGCACATGGCTGAAAGTGGTCCTGTACCAGCCCACTCATGCAGTTACTACCCTAAATGAATACCTCTCTCTGACCATGTCATGTCTGCTCTGCTCCTAAATCATGCACCTCCCACTCTACAGAACTGGGTATGAGAGTTGTAATTAGTGGTCATTCCTCCTGTATGGCTGTGGCAAGGGAGACTCTATAAACATGCAAATATGTTTGTATTAAAAAATATGAAGAATCAAACACATTGCAGTATCACATTACTCTAGTAAGAAGAGCAACAGTACTAACTGGCAGCTCTCTTGTGATATGCCGTTTACCCCTCTGAAAGTTCAGTTTGAAAGTTTTGTACAAGTAATGTCTTTTGGCTTTTCCCGGTTAGGGGTCACCACAGCTGAACTCCGGTCTGCTAATGATTGGCAGTAGATTTTTACGGTGCCGAAGTGCCAGCTCAACCTTCAAGGAAGGCACACCCATTCACACGCGCACCTTACCTGTATGTCTTTAACATCACTTGACCGCGGGGAGGACCTGCAGACTCCACACAGAAGGCGCTCCAGCCAAGAATCGAACAGGAGAACCTCTTGCTGTGAGGCGATAATGCTAACTGCTGCACCACCACGGCTTAAAAGCTTTATACAAGTACCCTTGTAAAATATGTCATGTTATCACAAAGCCTGACTGTTGCTTTACCTTACGTTCAGTGTTTAAAGCTGATAAACGTCAAACTTGGAGCCTAAATTACATGCCATTTAAGACTCTATAACTATTTAAAATGATGGGTTATGGCTTTAGAAAGCATTGTGAATATTATCCCACAAAAAACATTCAACAAAAATCAGTTTACCTTAACTTGTACAAGAACTCACTACTTAATTCTTCTTAACGCAAAGATGCTTTTTGTTAAATCTAAACTCGTCTTTTTTTTTTAAACTTTTCAAGGATTTCTGCTCCTGGCATCCATCAGCCATTCTGAGTATAGAACCTCCTACTGCACAAAACTAATTCCCTTTACCCTCACTAAAATGGAAAGAGCTTTGCATGGATTGTGGCCTTGTAGAGTTATCCCTTGTGGAGGTGTTTAATTATTTTGGGGTATTGCTGACGTGAAAGTAAAGAAGGGATTGCTTTCTTTTTCCTCTGTACTTTGCAGATTACTAACTCAGGTGTTAAACTGTGCACTGGCCCTCTACAGAGTTCAGGTATCCTTCAGCAACTCCTGCTTAAAAGAATGCATAGCCTTTTCTGAGCAAATCAACTTGCTATTCTTAACAAAGCCTGAATATAATTTAACATGTTTTTGAATAGTTTTAGCAGTAATGAATGTTAGTGGGACTCTCATATGCATGGCTGGAGTGTAAGCCATTGTCATGTGCTGTCTACCAAGTAAGTATAAAGGGATGCTGTTCCAAAACTCACATATTATTAACCTTTGTACATATGGGCACTTGCAGGATTCCATTGTTGTCAGTGGTAGGAATGACCTTGGATAGATGTTGTTTTATTTAATCAGAAAACAAGCCTGAAATAAAAAGCAGCTACAGAGCATGCAAATTTAAGGAATTTGTTTAATCTATCAGAATTCCCAAATTATACCTGTGTTTCAGTTGTGGTATACCTTAGATGATGTAGAAACAAAGCAGGTAACTCAGTGGCATTAGTTTTGCCAAGTTCTTTGCCTTAAACATACTGTACTTCTGCTGAGATAGTAATGAAAATTCCCTTGGGTGTATATGAATGCAAGTAAGTTTAAAAATGATTTACATGTTTTTAATCTGTATTAGTTTGTCACAGAATGTTGTCACACCTTGTCTTCTGAATTCCTCTCCAAGTCCACTCAGACTAGGAGTGGTTGTATAACATGACTGTACCTGTCATCATGCCTTCACTGTTACTTAAGGGACATGAGGCACGTTGAAACCTGTGTAAAGGGGAGCAGATTTGATTTCTACCTTGAACAGTATTGAGATGAACTATTTTCAACTTTTGTAATTCATTTTTTTTCTGAGAATTTTACAGCAGCATTTGAGATGCAGAGATTGTGTTATACGTAGAAGAAACTTTGTTCATCATACCATTGTGGAAGATTGTATTTTCAAGGCTTTATTGTAAAAAAAAATCCATATTTTGAAAAAGAAAGCAACATTTACATGGAGGTGGTTCTCCCAGTAACTGGCTCTATCTCTAGTTTCTTCAACAGGAAAGTGATTGAATTGAGCAATACCTATCCAAGCAAAATGGCAGATGAACAACTTTGGAAAGCCTCGGGATCCATGAGGAGCGGTTTCCTTTGTAAGTATATTAGTTGTTTATAGACCTGAAAAGTTTTCTTTAAATGCTATTGTTCTGATTTGGCCTTTGTAAGTCGGGAGCAATGTTTCAATAGGCAGCAAGGTAATGTAACAGGTGCAGCACCCGTATACAGTGAGGTTACTTGTATCTTGCCCCTGTTTACGCAGGACAGTCTCTCGTTTATAGGTTGTATCCTGTGAAAAAACAAAAAATGATAATTCTCCTGAGATTTTAAGACAAAAATGCTTCCTTGGGTTCATCTAATAGTACAAACATATTTTGTATATGAAACAACCTACTATTACATGAAATAATAGGAACTACTTTTTCTATAAGACAGATTTTATTTTGACAAAAAAAGTTGCACTGGCTGTCACTATAACTTGTTTTGCAAAGTCTCACATTTCTGTAAAAAGATATGTGCTACTCTGGGATTTAAAAAGGTAGCAACTCGATCTACACAGTTCTGTGGCTCAAGTCATACTTTCAAAAGAGTGAAACATAATCCTGTCAATCAGCTGAACAACATGCCTAGACTGTGGTCAAGTCCCGTCTGTGCTGCATTGCCCTTTCTATGTGTGCATTGCTGTCACTGCTGTTTACAGGCATCTCCTTGCAGGTGTTTAGGGGAACAGACTCACAGAACAAAGCTGCATACATTAATCAGCTTATTTATCACCTTTTGTAAACTAATGCTGCAGGAGTAAATTCAAAATAAATAAAAGTTTCCAAGTCTCTCTCTCTCTCAGCAAAACATTGTCTTGGTGGGAGTAGAAAGCAGACATAATATTTAATTCCACTGACTATGAACCTTTTATTGTAACCAACACATGCATTGCATTGCCTCTCTCACTTTTATGAGAACCTCATTCACCTGTAATGATGGTAAAGATGTCTGTTGGTGATGCATACATACATGCATACAAATATTTAAAGCATGGGAATTAATGCCCTTCTAGCCTGCCAATATACTAAAATAGTTGTTCCCATAGGTGTCCAGGCTGTTCTTAAAAATATCTAAACTAGTGCTTGCTTTAATGTAATTTGGTAGTTTGTTCCATGCATCGGCTGCTCTCAGAGAACCAATTAGTACACTTCTCATTCCTACAGAATCTTCAGTACTTTTCCGTTATCGGGGCAACAGCTGTAATGAGCTGTTGGAAGATTAGCACGCAGTTGTACAGATTGCTCTGCTGCCGCTGATGTGGGGAACAGCCCTCAGTTTTTCTGACAACAGATTTCCACTTCAATTTGTGGACCAAAAAAGAGTAAGGACAATTTTCAAACTAGCGTATCCCATTTGCATTATAAGTCCCTTACTCTTACACCACATCAGTGAAGGTAACTTTTAGAGGGACAGCAGGCAATGTAATGTTGCTAAAAGTCTGTAACCCTTGACTCCTTGTTAATACCCTCACTTAGTTCCAACGAACTACCTAAATTCGTCGTACTTTCTGTTTGTTGTAAAACTCGGAAGAGAGTAACCAACAAACACATATGTACCATTTTGTGTTGGTAATTGCTGTTACAAAGGTTGAATGTTGTTAGGTCATATCGAATCGACCTGTTGCCTGACAAAGTTTGTCTCCGTTTACTTGCACGGCATGGTTTGCCACTGGGTGGTTATCCTAATGCTGTTTGTAATGATCCCGCTGTTGATGATGCACAGAAGTACTTTCCAATTGCTGATTTTCTAAATATTGTTACTGCGCATATTTCCTGCTACTGGCAGCAGTCCTAAAATAATGAAACCTGGTAAAGTCCGGAGATGAGAGCATTAACCACATTAGGTAAGGTTGCTGTAAAACATTTACTTTCAAAAGAAGTGTGCAAGTCATCTTCCTCTGTATAACAGAAAACGTAATGTTATGGATCATTGCGACTGCGTGCTAACCTTCCAACAGCTCATTACAGCTGTTGCCTCGATAACGGGAAAGTACCAAATCTTCAATGTAGGTTGTCCAATGAGACTCTGCTGTTTCTTCATAACTCTAAACATTCCCAGAAGTAGTTGTCACTAAATACCTTGTATGCCTCAGTAAGATCTACTGTACAAGTTCAGATATTTTAGTCTTTAAAAATAACTTACATTTTCACATCCATGGATGCCCTTGGTATAAATCCACTGTATTCTTTGCAATTTCTCATGCTTGTTTTTTTTTTTTTTTTTTTTTGCAAGGGTTACATATTGTTGTTCCATACTCAACTTTGGGATCTAATGTAACTAACAAACAATGACTTCATCATTTCTGATTTCCTAGATATTATAGAACTATAGGTTGTACAGAAAGAGCTATGACTATCATTAACCAACTGGCTGATAAGATTAGAAAAACTCAACACTGGATCTGCCCATATACCCAGGTCCTTAAATGAGGGTCTATATTATTTCTTCGACAGCTTAGGTTGTCGAATGCTTAATGATCGACACCTAAGTGTTGAAGTTTCAAAATCACAAACGGCCATATACGTGAATTCTTTCCTCAGGAAAGAATTTGCTAGGCCGTCCTGAAATAAAATTAACTTTTCAACCTAAAAATAGTGGGGGGCTGTGCCCCCCCCCCTAACTAAATATACCAACTCCGAGATTGCTCGACACTGGGGAAAGGGCAAATCCCCAATAACAGCCAAGCAAATTCTTTCCCAAACTTCGCTTAGGTGTCGATCATTGAGCATTCGACAACCTAAACCGTTGAAGAAATAATATAGACCCTTAAATCTGCAGTTTCAATCACTGTGTGCTGTATTAAATATTCACCTTTCAATTTATGCCTACCAAATCTCATATGCATAGTTTTTGATATATTTATCAGCATATTATCGTCCTGTGCCCAAATGGTCGATTTAGTAAAGTTCTTCTGCAGACATGCCTTATCTGTAACGCATGTAATCAGCTTACCGAATTTCAATACGTCTGCATACAGACTGTAAAACACCTCAGATGAAAAAGATAGTCAGAAAGATACAATTGAAACAAGTATGGTCCTTGTGAGACACTCTGTATATAACCAAGAATTTTCACCTGTCCCATTGCTGTATACTTGCCATGTCGTATTTGTAAGCCATGCAGCTGTCCATCTTATAGGTTCCATAGGTTTGTACTAGGCTAATGGCCTTAGAGCCTTTGCAAGCCTAGCCCATAGGATTACCCTGGCATCGTGGCACCCGACCTTAGTTCCCAGTGCCTTTGTCGAGTAGAGCCACTGGAGTGATCCCGGGGTGAATTTTCTATTTCCCATCCACTCATCAAGATTTCTCTTGAAGAGGGCCAGTGAGGTGCTCTGTTTGACATGTGTGGGAAGTGTGTTCCATAGCATGGGCAGTCTGTGGGTTATGAACCTGTCCCTCCAGCACGTTCTGTTGACTGTGGTAATGATATCAATAGTACATCAGTACTTAGCTGTTCTAATTTATTGCTCAGTGTTTTATGTATGACCCTGCCAAATGCTGAACTTAAATCTATATAAATTACATCAAAGCAAATGTTTTCATTTATAGGTGTTATTGTATTGTTAAGGCACATTATGTTCCAGGTGATACATAGATCTGTTTTCAACATATTCATGCTGTTATATGGTTTCAAGTCCCAACCTTCCCAGTTCTAACAGTAACATATCTAATATAACTTTCTCCATTATTTTTGCACAATTTGAAAGTGGACTTGTGGGTCTGTATCACTCTGGTTTGTTCTATTCCTCTTTCCCTTAAGACAGGCTTAACAAGTGCATGTCTTCGATATTAAAGAATGATAATATCAAAGTCTTTAATGTGTGAATAATGAATTTCAGTAACTGTGAACCATTTGTTTTAGATGTTTATTCTCTTATCTTTGAACAAACAAGAAAACTAAATGGGCAAGAGGCTTATAAAATAGAAAGTAATGCTTTTAATGTAATAGATGTGTAATTCAGCAGTTGGGCAGAAGAAGCTTTACAGTATAACAAAGTAAATTTCAGTACATATGCAGATTCAGTTATTGCCAAGTAGGAAGTAGGTATGCATTAACAAATCTAAAACAGTTTAAATATGCAGTTTTACAGGTTTCTAATGTGTGTACATCAGCCATAAACATGCTTTCGATGTGCTCTTGCTTCAAAAGTTTTTAATTTATCACTTAAACTCCTGTGACTAGAATTCTGCTTGTTAGGCACTGCAAAAACCACAGGTAACATTAGTAACAGACTTATTTGTTTGTTTACAGGGGTAGAACCACTGGTCATAACTGACCAATTGTAGGCTCACCTTGGCTACCAAACTTAGTGTAAACACAACATATTCATAAAGAAGTAATAATAAAAGTGTTTAACTCAGAAATCAGATGAGCTTAGCAAAACATTAAATGTGGTAATGTTTTAGTTGCAAATGTATGAGAAGGAAATGTCAAAAAAACTAGAGATATGTATTTCTTATGTGCATATATACAGTTTGTGTTCATCAGAGTAGTTACCAAAGTAAGGACAATAGAGTTGAGGTATTTAGTGAGCACTCAGTTACCTGTACCTTAAGCACATTCCCTTTCCACAGAATGTATTTTCTTCCCTACAAACGATCCCCATACTTCTAGTTATTAAAATGTATGACTGTGCAGTTTTATCTCCTCTGGCGTTTCTACTCTGGTCAGCTTCATGTTTATGAATTTGCCTTCCTTGCTTTCACATTATTTTGCCTTTCACATCTGAAAGTTACGCTTGCTGGGTAAAACTAGGAATAGCAAGATCATCATCATCATCTTCTTTCGGCTGTTCCCGTTGGGGGTCGCCACAGCAGATCACCTGTTTCCATTTCTTCCTGTCATCTGCATCTTGCTCTGTCACACCAAACCACCTGCATGTCCTCTCTCACCACATCCATAAACCTTATATTAGGCCTTCCTCTTTTCCTGTTACCTGGTAGCTTCATCCTTAGCATCTTTTTCCCAATATACTCAGCATTCCTCCTCAGCACATGTCCAAACCAATGTAATCGTGCCTCTCTGGCTTTGTCTCCAAACCTTCCAACCTGGGCTGACCCTGTAATATACTTATTCCTAATCCTGTCCACCCTCATCACACCCAGTGCAAATCATAACATCTTTAATTCTGCCACATCCAGCTCAAACTCCTGCCTTTTTGTCAATGCCACTGTCTCCAACCCATATAACATAGCTGGTCTCACTACCCTCTTGTAGACCTTCCCTTTCACTCTTACAAGTACTCGTCTGTCACAAATCACTCCTGACACTCTTCTCCACCCACTCCATCCTGCCTGTACTCTCTTCTTCACCTCTCTTCCACACTCACCGTTACTCTGAACTGTTGACCCCAAGTATTTAAACTCATCCCCCTTCGCCGCCTCTACTCCTTGCATCCCCACCATTCCTCTATCCTCCCTCTCATTCACACACATATATTCTGTCTTAGTCCTGCTGACCTTCATTCCTCTTCTCTCTAGAGCATATCTCAATCTCTCCAGGGTCTCCTCCACCTGTTCCCTACTCTCACTACAGATCACAATGTCATCTGCAAACATCATAGTCCACGGGGACTCCTGTCTGATCTCGTCTGTCAACCTGTCCATCACCATTGCAAATAAGAAAGGGCTCAGAGCTGATCCTTGATGTAACCCCACCTCCACCTTAAAAGCATCTGTCACTCCCACCGCAGACATCACTGCTGTCACACTGCCCTCGTACATATCCTGTACCACTCTTACATACTTTTCTGACACTCCTGACTTCCTCATACAATACCACAACTCCTCTCTAGGCACCCTGTCATATGCTTCTACTAAGTCTACAAAAACACAATACAACTCCTTCCGACATTCTCTGTACTTCTCCATCGACACTCTCAAAGCAAAGATCGCATCTGTAGTGCTCTTTCCTGGCATGAAACCATACTGCTGATCACTAATCATCACGTCCCTTCTTAACCTTGCTTCCACTACTCTTTCCCAGAACTTCATGCTGTGACTGATCAATTTTATCCCTCTGTAGTTACTACAGCTCTGCACATCACACTTATTCTTAAAAATCGGTACCAAAACGCTTTTTCTCCATTCCTCCGGCAACCTCTCACTTTCCAAGATTTCATTAAACAATCTGGTTAAAAACTCTGGTTAAAAACTCCACTGCCACTTCACCTAAACATCTCCATGCTTTCACTATTATGTCATCTGGGCCAACAGCCTTTCCATTCTTCATTCTCTTCATAGCTATCCTTACTTCCTCCTTGCTAATCCATTGTACTTCATGATTTACTATCCCTACATCATCCAACCTTCTCTCCCTCTCATTCTCTTCATTCATCAACCCCTCAAAGTACTCTTTCCATCTCCTCAATACACTCTCCTCACTTGTGAGTATGTTTCCCTCATTATCCTTTATCACCTTTACCTGCTGCACATCTTTCCTAGCTTGGTCCCTCTGTCTAGCCAATCGGTACAGGTCAGCAAGATATCTGTTTTTATTTCTATGTATTGCAGTGTAGGATCAAGGATCAAAGGCTGTTCAGGCTTTAAAGGAGAACCACACCCAAAGATTCAAAACATGTTTATTTCATCATGGTTTGGTGTTTCCTATATTGTAACACCCTCTCACACACTCTGGGACTATTTACAGGTTTTTAAATATTTTATACATAATAAGAGTCTGACCACATGGGGTCTGGCATCTTGAAGTAATTCTGATTGTTTAGTCTGCCTTTAGGTATCCCACAATGTAGTACTTGTCTGTAAAAAAAAAAAAAAAAAAATTACATCATGCGGGCCTCTTTCTTCCTAAAGCATATGTCACTGCATTGATTTTACATGGATACACTGCTGTCTTTCAGTCAGTTAGTTTTGAGTAAACATTTCATGCTGTTCAGTGACGGCTTAAAATGCAAACTGTGAAAATGCCACAGAACAGACTTTCAAAGTGCTTTTTTATTGCTGCTTCTTTTTAGAATGTCTAAATTGCAGTCTTTTGCGAACCCTGAATTGTACTACTTTGACTCCTCTCCCATCCTCCTTCACACCTAACTTCCTTAGCTGTCAAAGTGCAAAGGGTAATTTGAGCTTGTTAACATGCTGTGATTGACAGCTCACAGCAGGAGACCTGACTCGTGTACTGTTTCCTTACTCTAGCTTTCACTTTCTGTATGGGTAGGGCAAGGACCAGGGAGCAGTGACATCGTAGCATGGGTAGGTTTTTAGGATGGCCATGGTGATGTCCGTTTGGGGAGAGAATTGGTGAGAAAACTACCTGTACTCATTGGCCTTGATGACATCAATGAATTTGAGACTGTAGCAAGCTTTTCCAGGGTGGGATAAAAGTTTTTTTGAAAGTGAAACCACCACAGTGGTACTGTAAGGTACTGTTCTAGTGGAGAGAAAAGGTCTATTTAAAATATTTTAAATGCTGCATTGTTTGTTCATAGCAGAGACATTAAATAGACAGAAAAAGGCAGAGAAATTGAGCATTTAGTAACATAATCTTGTTGTCCTTTGAGGATTCACAGCTCTGCTGTCTTTTGTACTGCATTCCTACTTTCTGTGGGGCCATAAATCTAATGAGCTTTTGCTTAGTGCTAAATGCAATGTGTAACTCCAAAATAATGAGTAATTTAAACGTGGGGATATTTGCCAAATAAATAGTAGTTGTAGAAAGTAGAGGGGCATACCATAGGCTCCCGGGGTAGTCAATGTTAAGATGCACACAAGACCATTTGATTGTTATGTAACAAATCTGTACGACATAAGTTTACTTGATGCTAAGTTGTTACCATGCAAAAAATATATGTATGAGGATCAAACATATTTCAAATTATGTATTTTACTGGACACATTCCTTGTATTCTTTGCTCTGTGTGTACTGTAGATTTACTTTAAAGCTGCTGTGTCAAGAAAGAAGACACAAGTGAGAGTAGAAATGCACAGTTTGGCTGCAGGCTCTGATGCAATGATCTTTTTAATGTATATTGCCGTTTACAAAATTAACTACCTAATGTCTTCAAAGGCATGAAGTATGTCCCTTTCTGTGAGTGAGGGATGGAAGATGGGGGAGGTGTCCCTAGGATAGGATGTGATCCTCAATTTTTTTTTTTTTACCGATTTATCTGTCGTTGCTCAAATCTCACCAAGGAATTTTTACACAATGTGTAATGCATACATAGTAAAATAAATCTGTAAGAGTCGTAGCAAACCTGTCACTGGCACTGTTATTGAGGATTCAGTAAGACAGCATTACAGCATCACAATCTCATCAGCTGTGCTTTCACAGTGCTTTATGGGCAAGAAGGTTTCCAAGAAACCAAGATGACATCAGCATGTCTGCCTTCAGATCAACATTCAATGTTAGAAAAAAAAATCACAGGGTAAACGGTGGAAAACAAATTCTGCTCTGAGTGGTCCTGTTAAGACAAGACTGCAGTGGATGAGGCCTGATGGGATCCAAACTTGTGGATCCAGCTTGACCTTGCAGTACTGAGGTTACAGTGAGACTCTCCTGTGGTCCTCTGGTGTACCATCCCTTGCTCATGTCTCCCTCCAGGTACTAATGTGTACCCATGCATAGAGGCTGTATCTGAGATGACTAGTGTTTTATCACAATTTCTTTTGTGATTTACCACATTGATATCCACCACCACCCCCCTTGCCAGTTTAACCACACAAGGCCCTCAGTCTTCTGTCCCTAAACATTTCTATGAACCATTGTTGTAAGACGGCAGGACCATCTAGTAACATTGATCCCTACCTAACAGTTTCTCTGGGAGCTGATGTTAAGAGTGGTAGATTCCTACATGTAGGGGAAACATACAATACTTATGAGACTGTGGCTCCAACTTCTAATTCCCATTCTGAGTGGGCCTTGCTCAGTAGTGGCCTACCTGAATAACAAATTGGAGTAACCGTACTGGCCTTGTCAACGCATAAGTTTTGCTTGCTGAGGCATGGGACTTGATTAAAGTGGGAGCTGCATTTTCTTATTTTGACTTAAGTAATGAAATATGTACCCAAAGGGCATGGAGTTTGGAAGGCTTTTTATTTTAATGGAAATTGGCCTTTTTAATGCAAAACTTTGGTGTGGGGCCCATGTCTGGTAATGTGCAAGGGGTCATTATGTTACTTTGTCAGTATTTCTGATCTGGAATTATCTTGGCTGAAGTTTAACTGGACACACCAGTTTAAACCATTGGACTACATGTGCTAGTTGACTTGAGCACAGAGCACATCATTTTATCTGTAGCAAGGCAGTAAGGCAATGCACAAGCAGCACTATTTAGGTATATTATCTGTAGTACTTTGTGTACACGTGTCTTACACTATACAAGTGAGATTCTTGTACCAGTCAATGTAATTAATGACTTGTCTGAAGTGCAGTTGTGTTTTCCAGAAATCTAGGTAGGATTTATTTGTTGAAACACATTATTGCAGTTGCTTATTTTGGCACAACAGAAATGACTGTTGCTATTTATCCCAACCAAAAAAGTTAATGATTTAGTAGATTTGCATTTTCTCTGAAAAGCAATTTTTCTTCCTCCTAGCTCCTGCACTCAGGGCGTCAGACCTGATGTTTGTTGAAAAGCAGTGTGAACTGGATGCAGCAACAGCAAAATTGGATGAACTGAGCCAACAACTTAATCAGATGTTTACAGATAAGTCTGCACCACAGCAAGGAGGTGGCATGCAAGAAGCCAAGGTAGAGTTACTGGAAATGCAGAGGCACTACTTCAGTGCATATGTATTTTTATTTATCCGTTTGTTTGTGTTTGTTAATTGGGTAGATGTTCTGGTTCCTTCAAGCTTCTGCACTCAGGGCTTCGGACCTGATGTTTGTTGAGAAGCAGTGGGACCTGGATGCAGCAACAGAAAAACTGGACGATCTGAGTAAGCAACTTAATCAGATGTTTTCAGATACGTCTTCAGCACAACAAGAAGGAGCCTTCATTCAGGAAGATAAGGTAGAGTTACTAGAGATGCAGAGGGAGTGCCTCATTGTGTATGTATTTTTAGTTGTTTAGGTTAGTGCATGTTCTGGTCCAGAGAGCCCTTTTCAGCCGTGACTGTGGCCAGAGGCACAATCACACTCATAAATAAATTATAACATAAAACTAACATCATAGTTAATCTAAATAGGGTATCTTTGTGGGGACCGATTTGGAGGGGGTTTTTTTGCTGCTTGTTTTTGCAAGTCAGCAGTAAGAGAAGTAATCCTGAGAGTTTACCTGCTGCTGTGAGTTAATACTTCACCAAAAAAGATGTCAAGCAGTTTTATTAGTACATATTATAAGATCTTCCATGTGTGCAAGTAAATACGTTTATTTGTTTATTTAATTGATTTGTTGTTTCTATTTGTTTTCTGCAGTACAGCAGTTAATTTAAAAACTGCTGCATAATTATGCCCCATCCTCATAGTTGTAGGTTTAGGTCATTATGTTTTTTGCAGCAACAAGGAATATTGGTCATTCTGAGCTGAGAAAAAGAAACAAGTGAATGCCCAACTGAGCCGTGCGCATTGTAAAGCATTAGGAAAATAAAATCTGTGCAAGACACCTAGTCTGTTGAGTATAGTGTTTATTCTTTTCAACAGAGGCTCAAGATAGACTTGCACTCTCAGTGTAAAGCCATGCCTGCAAAAGAGGATTTATTTTTCTGATGTTGACAGACAATTGGACAAACCGAAAGCATGCTATAAAAGAGAGAAGTACTGCCTTTATTCTGTGCACATTTTACTGAAAAATAGCTTAACTTGTATTTGTGCTTTTAAATGTGATTAGAAAGGAAAACAGCCTCAGCAGTAATGCACATCTGTTTGCAACTGAACTATTGGAGAACATACAATTCCATCAACAAAACCGTCTATAGTCATAACAGAAAAACAAAGTATTTTGATACTTTTGCTGGTTGTCTGGCATAGCAAATTATCGACTGATGATTTTGTGTGAAGTACATAAGTGCTCCATAAAAAAAAGCAAATAAGGGAAGCCTTTTTCTACTTGCATTTTTCAGTCTCTGGACTGGCATTTCTCAATTTGGAATTATTCTTTTCCTTCTTCCAGTTCTTCCAGGGAGGAGTACATTAGCTAGGAGTCTCACTCGTTCCCCTACCCTCTCCCTCAGCATAAAATATCTGTTAGAGGCATTTAATTTGCAGTGAATTCCTCTACTCTGCCTAGTGGTTTGCTTAAATGTTTATTATAGTGAATGACTCTCTCCTCTTTCCTCAAGAAGGTGAATCTGCTGCTGCAGTTTGAGAGCAAGCCACATGGTGCAGTGGGTGATTCCTGTCAACCTGTTGCTGCCCACATCCAAGCAAATGAAGATGTTTGGAGGTAAACTATTCGCACCATCCTTCAGACTACATTTCAAGGTCTGTTGAGAAGATTAGCGATATCAAGACAGCATTACTTGATCACTCGGGTAAACTGCTAACCGATGGCTAGGCACTTCAGAATCTGCAGCATCATCTGCAATATATGGATACCAATGTAGAATTTCATGAAAACGAGCTGGTAGACTTAAGACTGACATAATCAAACAAGTGAAATTACTGGGGATGAGAAAACTGAGGACCAGAGCTGTTTGTGATTATATTCAGAAGAAGTTGGCAGAGCAGTCAGGCATTCCAGAACAAGACTTGGAGCTTGAGCAAGTACATAACTCCACTTATCTCAAAGGCTGTAGTTACAGTTCATCAAACCCATTATTGGTAGATTTGTTAGCTGTTCATCTAGGAGAGGGTCGTGTTGAAGTTATGGGTACTGTGGAAACTTTTCTTGATGGGGTGGGCTGCAGTTTATATTGAACAGGATGACTCTTTGGACGTGGCAGAGATGCACCAGATTTTTTCCCAGTCATGAAAATCTGTTAACAGAATGGTTGCAAATACAGGCATATTAATCCTTTGGTGCTTAAGGTGACTCTTCCTGGAGGAGGCCACATTAATTTCATAGACCTAGATGATGCCATACAGAAATTGTACTACTGTTCTAATACTTCTCTCCATGGGCAAGAGCTAGTCCTACCTTCAGAATCTTGGATATTACAGAGAAGAGAATCGACAGCCATCTGCAAATCAGCAGGGCCATTTCCCTCATTTATGGGTAGATGGCTGATGAGAGAGTAGCAGTACATGAAGCAGCAATGGCTGCCTTAGATCACAGTACCGCCACTTGAATATTTTTCCTGTGGTACTAGTTCTAGTATTATGCTGTGCCACCATGTTAAATATACTTTGTTCACAAATTGAGAAAATTGTTGCTTTAAATAGATTTTTTTTTACTTGGGATGAAATTCGAGTTGTATAATTTCTTCCCTGAAAATCCACATTTTATTCAAAGCTCATGTCCAAATATTGAAGCACTAAAATAAATATTTGGAATATTGGCAGTTGGGCTAGCTAGATCACTTTGATTGCTGATTCTAGGGATTCTCACCCATTGATAAAGGAAGTAGTCAGTTTTTTCTATAGCTTCTTGATTTCTTATAGACTGAGCATGTTGGAGAATTTTAGACAGACAGGTGTTTGGGGGCACAAATATACAGATTATCTTTGCCTAGACTGTTGTCATTTCTTAGACTGGCAAATCGATCACATCAGTTTAGGTTCTTTGATTGGCAGTGCCAACTCCAATGCTTCTATGTACCTTCCAAAACTAAGTAGGGTGTTTGTTCCGTTTGCTGGCGATGCACTACAGGTACCCTGGGAGATGGGGTACACCTATTTTGCAAGTACCCTAATCGTCTAGAATTTAAACAATTGATCCAACATGTATGTGATTACATTTAGCCTTGGATAGTTAAAGTTAATAAGACTATATTTTTGCTAGTTATATCTGCTTCCTTTAAGTTGTTCTTTCCCAGCCTTGGAAATTGTTAAACTGTTGCTGCTTATAGCCAAGAAATATATCACAAAATGGTGCAAGACCCCTGTTGCCCTCACCATTTGCTGATTTGTCACTCTTAATGAGAGAGGTCTGTGTACTTGAGCTGTGCACCTCAGATCCTTTTCTGAATAATGTCGCCTTGGAAGAATGGATTCCTTGTTCAGCTTTAATACTGCACATTATGCTGCTTTTTAGATATACTAGGAATGAGTAGAGCATGCCTATATATGGCATAATTTCACTTGTGTCTGTTATTTGTGATTTAAAGTTTACCTTCTACAGAATTTTTTATGGTGTAGTTATTACCTTGTTAAATAGAAGTTATTAAACTTGTCAAAAAGCATTCTCTGTTTGAACTAACCTATACTGTGGAATTATTGAAGAACTGTCTTAAAAAGTTCCATAGTGATCCGTGTAACTGATAGTCGGGGACTGAAGTACAAGGAGGCAGTAGGCAGCTGCTGAATGAGTGGGGCTAATTGAAACAAGGCTAGCTTCTAGTGTGGCATAGTCATAGTTTGACATTATTAGTCGTACACTACACGCTGTGTAGTCTTCCTCTTCAGAAGACATGCTGGAGCTACTTTGGGAAAGTGAGTTTATTTCAGGCATATAAGGTAGCTGTGTGTGTGTGTTTGTGTGTATACGTGTATGTATACGTGTGTGTGTGTGTGTGTGTGTGTGTGTGTGTGTGTGTGTATATATATATATATATATATATATATATATATGTGTGTGTGTGTATATATATATATATATATATATATATATATATGTGTGTGTATATATATATATATATATATATATATATATATATATATATATATATATATGTGTGTATAGTGTGTGTATATATATATATATGTGTGTGTATATATATATATATATATATATATATATATATATATATATATATATATATATATATATATATGATGGTATGTACCTTCAAAGTTTGATTCTGAGCAAAGTAAAAAAAAAAATAATGGTCACAGTAATGTATTTCAACTTGTTTCTTCCAATGCACTGTCCGTGCCAGTCTGGATGAATGATTGCATAATTGTGATTGGATAACAGCAAGGGTAAGTCACTTTCATCCATCCACAGATTGCCTCAGTACCCACGAGTTACAGCCACTGTGAATGTGTAGACCTCAAATAATAAGCCAAAATACATTTTGTTTAATTGATTTCAGTCAAACATATACTAACCCTGCTGAGCCATGCCAGTAACTGTTTGACCTCTGCTGTCTTTTGACAATATTTAGCCACTTGTCATGCACAGATTGCTTCTGTACCCATCAGTTATAGCCACTTTATACATCAGTTGTCTGAGTGGGATCAAATAAGTATCAACAGCAATCTGTTAGCTCATTGCTGTTTGACACAAACAGTACAACCTATTACAACTCCCCCCCCCCCATTTCTCCACTAATTGCAAATAGTTTGTCTGTGTGCATCATGCCTTACTGTGATCAAAAGAATGAATAAATAAACTAATGGTCAGTGTAATGCACTTCTAGCTTGTTTCTCTCATCTTTTCATTAGTGCTCGTTTCCATTGATGTCAAAATGTAGTTAATTGCATTTATTATTGGGAAATAAATTCTGCACAGAGATTTTTCAGAGTTTCTTTCCCTGAATGTAGAAAACAATATTTTCAGCTGTCGCCTCTATATGTACTTTAACTCTAGGATTGTCAAATATAGGGCCAAGTCCTTAGAAAAAAATATTTGCAGCAGATATCATTTGGTTGGCCTAGATGTGCAGTGGCATCCACAGATCCCTATTTAAACCTCACCAAGAAAAAGAAAAGCACTTTAGGGAGAGTAGAATGTTCTGGAAGCCGATGCCATTTCTTTGATGTCCAACAGCTCCCCTTAGTTTGAAGCTGCCAATACTGGTGTCTTGACAGTTTACCAAGGCATCTGACATGCCCTCTTTAGAGGCTGTTATGCCATTGGTTACTTCCATATACTCATGTGCATAAATTACCTTGTTCTTGGTCAGGCATGAAACTGCTTTGGTAGCCTTTGCCTCCAATGTGCAAGTATTGGTATACTAGAGGGCGGGCAGAATGCTATTGATATTTTTGTCAGGGACTGTTTGAATGGGACAGGATGCCAGTTATAGTCTCTTGGTAATGACCTAAGGTCTTTAAGCCTGAGTTGCACCTCTCTTAGAAATGTGGGGGTGCTCATTGCCAATGCCCATTGCTTGCTCCACCCATGGGATTTTGCTAGGCAAATGCAAGAGTTTTTAGGGCTGAATAGAGAGAGGAAAGTACTTGTGGAGGCTACCTTAATGGCCTTTTAATATTTTTATTTATGATTTTTATTTATTTTACATTTGTTTACTGGGAAAGTCCGACTGGAACAAGGTCCATTTACAGCTGAGGCCCGGGGAGAAAAGCTCCATAACATAACAGTGCAAATACAACAAATGACAAAATTTTCTGTACAGAGGCATATATACAATCAGAGCTCCATGTTTTTATATGACAACACATAATCCACAAATTACAGAAAATTTCTATACAGTGGCATGTATACAATCAAGGAGATTTTTTTGTACCTTAGTTTGATTTGAGCAAGCTTGGTATATAGATAGCATAACTTTAAATTCCCTATTGGTAGTGCAAAGCATAAAAATGAGGGAAATCTGAAAAATAATGCTATTCGGGATATATGTCATAGCGTGAGAAATAGTTTGTCGGATAGTACTTCCTGATGGGGAGTATTTGAGTAGTACAGAATAGCTGAGGTAAGCAGTGAGGAGATGAGGTGTTGCAAGTTAGGAGGAGAGCAGAAAAGATTTTGTGATACAGGGACAGAGCCATGATTGCAAGAGGTGTAACTTTAGTGATGCCTTGAAAAGTGAGATGGATGGTGCAGAGGAGATACTTTGGGGGAGGTTATTCCATTCCCTAGCAATGGTGTGGGAGAACAGACTTTTCCCTGCAGTGTTATTGGCTTTGGTTATGCAGAGCAGGGTTTTGTTGGAGTGTAGAAGGCGATTTGCAGAATATTGGTTTAAGGCTGGGGTTTTCTGAGGGTTCCTTATGTTGAAGGTGAGGACTAATTGGTGATAGCTAATTAGCTGAGGGAGACCCAACCACTGACTTCTAAAAGTGCAGTTGTTGGCGAATTTTGCTTTTATTGCAGCATGACTCTAGTTTGTTTAGGTCTGTTTTCCTGATATGCATTAGGATTGGTGATGCATACATTAGGGTTGACAAGAGGTGGGTTTGAGCTAAGGAAAGTCTAACTTGGTCTGATGGGAACGGTTTGTGTTTGTATAGGGTTCCTAGTTTACCTTTGTGATGGTTTGTGAGATATGGACATTAAAGTTTAGATTATCAATTTCAACCCGAGCAGCTTAGTGTGAGGGGAGGGGGAGATTGTGGGTTTCGTTTTTGGTGGTGATAATGAAGGTAGGAGGTGTAGATTTGGATTTATTGGTGGTAAAAAGGAGTAATTTGGTCTTGTTGGGGTTTAGAATGAGTTGGATATCGTTAATCCATTGTTACACAGAGCAGAAGGATTTTTGGGTAAGCTTTTGACGAGTGGTTATGGATGGGGCTGAGCAGATTAGGGTGGAGTCGTCTGCATACTGTATAAGTGACGCATGCAGGGTGGAAGTATATAGTTTGTTAGTGAAAATGGTGAATAGTAGAGGATCCAGTATTGATCCTTGTAGGATGCCTATACTAGTTGGTAATAGAGGTGATAGTGTACTTTGCCATTTAACTGATTGTCAGAGAGAGTGCTTCTAAACCATGAAGTAGTAGAGGGGGCGAAGGATAAGGTTGATGGAGTGTCTGAGAGTAGGTTATGGGAGACCGTATCAAACGCTTTTGATAGATCTAGGAATATGGCTGAGACGAATTTGTTGTTGTTTCTTAGATGGGTTAATCTTTTTGGTAAAGGAGAGTAGAGCAGTGGTTGTGCTATGGTTTGGGCGGAAACCATGCTGTGTGGGGGAGAGGAGGTTGTGAGGATAAGAAGTACATTACCTGGGTGTGAGTACATTTCTCCAGAAGTTTGGAAAGGGGGGACAAGATAGCAATTGGCCAGTAGTTTTGATTGTTCATAGGAGTTTCCGCTTTTGTGAATAGTCAACCCTTGGTTCTGTTAAAAGGGAATAAATTATATGATTGACTATATTATATGATTGACTAGTAATGGGCTGATAAACACTGGGGGCAAGGAGGTGCAAAAATTCTGCATATGTCTACCTCATAAGAAGTATATCATGAGGTATATTTTCTGTAAGCAGTGAAGATCTTATGGAGACCATACTGGCAAGTTGTTAACATGGTATTACACACTGAGAAATATATTTTTCACTGCTGCAAAATATATTTTTAAGAGTTTATATGCTTACAAGTGCAGTAGAATTTGTAGTTGGAAACATGGTTCAGTTGCAGCCACCAGGAATTCTGATTGCAGGACATTTTTGCAGATGTTTGGACTTTGGCTCTAAGAAGATTTAGAAATTTGGTCCTATTCGTCACTGTGTGAGGAATAGCAGAGAAGTTTGAAAATGTGCAACATGTCACATTATGCATGCCACTGGAGAAAATAATTTAATGATTATTTTTTTTCCTTTCTAGAAGAGAATAGGAAAATAGCAGCTGCTAGATAGATCATTTAATATTTTGAGCTTTAAAAAATTGCATTTTATATGCAGTTTGTTCTTAGGGGTAATATGTCCTAGATGGGCTGTATGTGTTTGTATTGCTTGAGCTAAGTAATTGGGCCATAGACTGAATTTGGTGAGTCCATTCATAAGACCGTAATGATTTGTGATACAAGAAATGAGCAGCCAAGTGCCGGTCATTTAAGAGAAGCAGGCCTGACTTATTCAACATGTGTGGATATTGTGTACATCAAGTATAATTTCCAAGTGCATAGCTAAGAATTAGCTGAGGAAATAGAAGTGTGTAGGATAAAAGTTAAATATTTTTAAATCAAGTAGTTAAAGATAAGGTAAATAGGACAAAATAAGGATGTGTTGTTATATTAGTGTCTATGAGGTAGACAGCTATGAGGTGCACATATTAACTCATTGCAACCGAATGACACCTCCAGGTATTTCTGCAGTTACATTCTACTGATGTTTGTACGCATCAAGTATTGATTGTTCATTTTTGCTTTAATAATTCCAAAAAAAAAAAACATGCTACAAAGTATTAAAACGCTTACACAAACAAACTGTATTGATATTTGACTGCTGTCTAATGCAGTTAGAGAGATTAATTGTTCATATAATATTTTATTATCTCATAAATGTCATCTTTTTCTAAATATCTCAACAACTGAGTAGCACAGACAGAAATGCTTAGCCTCATTTGAAAGCTCTCAACTGGATGAACAAAATACTGTGGATGATGCATGTGTAACTTGAATGGTTGCTGAGATATTGTAAGTTATTTACAAAATATTGCAAACATAATAGTGTTTAGTGTGACTTAAAATCCAGTTTAATACTAGAACCTGAAGTATTCTACCACTGTTGAATAGTTTGTGCTGAAGAGTTTGCCATTAGCACTTCTTCAGTTACCATATGGTTCCAGAGATGTGAACATTTGTTCTGAAATGTGAGACCATAATTTGATTCTATCAAAAAGCTTAGGCTCCACCCATTGGAAGTTACAGTGAAACTTGAAGAGCTCCATTGGAGGGAATAAGTTAAGGATGGTGTAATTACTATTCAAGCGTCAAGCACTAAGTGTGATTATAAGCATGAGAGGAGGCTGTATGCATGCTTCTCAAATGTCCAGATTTTCGCAGAACGTCCATATTTCTGCCTCCTATTTCTGCCTTGTTCCTCATAAAATTTGTGGTTCTCTGGCAAATCATTGAGGACCAAAATCACTAAATAATACTAGATAATGGCAGACATTTGAGTTTCAGACTTCACATCCTTTACAAAATCCATAATGCATAAAATATTTGACTCCTTATATCATGATCAAATAATTGAATATTTACAATGATTAAATGCAATTACCTACATCTGGATAATAAGCTTGTTAACATACTGTGAGCAGTGTGTTAAATTTAAAGGTAAAACTTCTGTTAAGGGGTTTTGCAAGGGACAGTTCTGGGGCCTGTATTGTTTAATGTGGTATTTGCTGGCTTGCCTGAGATTGGTAATCTTAAGGGTGTGAATAATTTAAACTTGTACACAAGTAAAATCCATTTATGGAAAAAGAAAAGTAATGTCTTGCAGTTTGTAACCCAGAAATAGTTATCAAGAACTTAAAGTGGTAAAACAGATTACCAGAGATTGTCCTAAGATCCTTAATGATACGTCTGTCAAGTTCCATATACAGGACATTAAAGTTAGAGCAAGATCAAATTAAGTTTTGGTACAATGGATTTCAGGGACCCTAAACTCTTACAGACATTATAACATTAATAAGACCAATTGCGGAGTATAATTTTAACATTTTGTATTTTATTAATCGCAGATATTGTAATTATCGAATCAGTACAGATAAGGTATACTAAATTGAAGTATGAAGAAAGATTTAAAGTTCTAAATCTTTACAGCATCGTTTGTAGATTAGTAAGCGGTAAATTGTGTCTAGCATTTATGGTTTCTAAAAAGTCTTGAGCATCTGTCTTACTAAAATATCAACCCATAGGAATGAGAAAAAGTGGATTTTTTATTGAGAAAAAAAAAAGACCTAAAAAAGAGATTATTACCCAAAGTATACTGAGACACTGGAACATCCTTTCCCTAAGGATTAGGAAATCAGAAATCTTGAATTTTTTAAAACTCAAATTGATGATTAAATTGGACTGAATAATTACTGTTATAATATGCAGGAGACTACAGTATTAAAGGATTAACCAACTGACTGTGGCAAGGGATTAGCTATGCAACTACGCAGTGGTGCAGGAGCTGTGATCTTACAGGAAAATAGATAATTTACTATGGATGAGGAGCATCTACAGTTCCTCAAGTGACTTTGTTGCAAAAAATTCCATGAATATTGGTCTATGGTACAGAAGGTCAAGTAGATACTGATCACAATGCCTTGTAAATCATGTTAATAAAATCTTTGTATAAGGCACCCTTGAGATTGCAGAGGATAGCACTTAAATTCATTACCTGCAAAATATGATCTGAAAATGAACACACACATGCACGCTATACATTTAGTTTCATTTACCTGAAAACCGCAAACTATGTTTAGAAAAACTAGATTGAATTTACTCAAATTCAATCAGCTAACTGAGGCTTTTAAAATTATTAACCATCCAAGTAAAACTCCCTCACTGTACAAAATACTTACCCCGTACTCCAACCTAAACTCCCTCAGGTCTTCCAAAAGTCTACAAGTAAGGACCATTAAATCTAACAATGCTGGTGGTGATGCACTATATGCCAATTCCATTGGCAAATCCTGGAACGCCCTACCAAACAACCTAAGACTTATGCCCTCTCAGCACCAATTTAAATTACATCTTAGAGCATACTTGAAATCCAAATGGTTATGCCCTTGCTCCAGTCCAGACTAATAAGCTATTGTCTCAGTCCTACCTAGGCTTCTCTCAGCCTCCGCCTAACCCAAAAACCAAAGAACACTCTATTTTAGCCCTCCTTGTCTGGCTGTTCAAATCTGTACCTCGTGAAATCATTTAATAATTCTTGTTTTCTCTTATTTGGTCTGTAAGCATCAGTGTATTTAATTGTACTCACATGTTATAGGTTTATAATTGTATATGTATTAACCAGCAGATTATCTTGTGTATCAACATCAATGTTTTTGTTAATCTAACTATGACCTTGGAGCTTTTCTCCCCGGGCCTCCACTGAAAATGGACATGTATCCAGTTGGACTAGCCCGGTCAACAAATGTAAAATAAAAAATAAAATAAATAAAAAAAGATTGTGGATAGTGTTGCAGGTACCAGTGACAAGAGAAATGAAAATAAGAGACTATGTTTTGCTGGCATTGACTTAGAAATGCTGTTACTGAAAAAGTTATGCGAAGATGACCTGAGCAGAAATCATTGTTAAGGAAATGAATTCATTTTTTTCATCTTTCGTGAATGAAAAGTGTGTCTTGGGGCTTTCACCATTCACCTCTGACAAAATATTTCCTAATCAACAGAAGTTACAGATGCTTGAAAGGTTACGAGTTACATCAGTGAAAAATTAATTGCAAGAAGCAAGAGCTATATTGGACTGGCCAAGAATGTTGGTTAAGGTGAGACTTCCAAGATGGCTGCACACTGATTGACAGTATAACTTCAGCTCATAGTATGAAAATACTGAATATGAATATGAAATATGAGTTTGAAAATAGAAACTGAGAAGGAGTGCTATTGAACATTTCTTTTTTGGTAAAATTCAGTTACTAAATAGTAAATGCACTGCCTGGATGCTAGCAAAGAAGACATTTGGAAGACCTGAAAGAAAATCAGCCAGAAAAAATGAAGAGAAAACATTGTCTGGGAAGGATTCTGCAGCTGTTCAGCAAAAAGTAGTTGAACTTTCACCTTTGGTTCAAGAAATGGCTTGTAATTTAGACGAAAAAATAAATCAAATGTACTCGGGTGATTAAAATAAATGAAACATTGAAGGAATGTGTTGATTCAAATAGCAAAAGGCTGGACAAAATGGAAGAAGCATTGACTAGCCATTCAGATGAATTGATGAAACTGCAAAAATCAGAAGTTGACATAAAGAAAAAGCTGGCTGAATATGAGGTTTCTCAAGAAGAAATGTTTAAACAGTAGTAGAGTTGGAAGACAGATGTGCAAAGAACACCTGAGATTTTATGCTCTACCATTGAAACTTGAAGGAACAGACTCCATTAATTTTATAAAAGTACATATAAGTGGTGTTCAATAGCAGAATTTAATTCAAAGGACACAGAGTATGCTCCAGACCTGGCCATGAGAAAACATCAAAGACCTATATTAGTAAAGATGCAGTCATACCAGCAGAAAGAGTTGATCCTGACAAAATTGTGACAGAATGGCAAAGTATTAAAAAATTGAGACAGCCGAGTATTTGTAGAAATTGATTATTCACTCTATCAAAGCAGAAGAGAAGCAAATTTATTGCAGCAACCAGGGAATGTCGAGAGGGAGATGTGAAAATTCAATTTGCTATATCCAGGTGTCTTCAAAGTGTCCCCCCCCCCTGCAGGATCAAAGTTGTTTTTTTGAAACAAAGTAAAAACCAAAAAGTGGACAAAGACATCCACTTCTTTTATTCCAGTGCTCTCAAAAACTAAGCACTTTCCCCATTAACAAATGGCTTCTTCAGAGTTAATAAGAGACAAAATCATCACTTCCTTTATACTTATAAAAACATCATCTGTCCAATCACTTCACATAACTAATAAATATTTAATTAGTTCAAAACCAGACTCCCCGTTAAAAAGCTAACATCAATAATTTATATTATTCTAACAGGGAGTCTGGTTCTGAACTAATTAAATAATTATTAGTTGTGTGAAGTGATCGGACAGATGTGCTTTTATAAATATAAAGAAAGTGATGATTGTCTCTTTTTAACTCTGAAGAAGCCATTTGTTAATGGCAAAAGTGCTTACTTTTTAAGAGCATTGGAGTAAAAGTGGGTTTCTTTGTCCATTTTTGGTTTTTATTTTCTTACAAGTTTTACCCTTATTGGGTATAGTTTTTTTGTGCATTTGTTTTTTAAAACAGCAGGTTATAGAGGAAATAAAAAATGTTTATACAATGAAAAGCGAGTCAGCAAACAGAACAGGACTCTGCCTCTCATTCTTCTGATAAGGTTCATGGAGAGACTTTACCAGTGAAACCTTTTCCAACATTCCAAAGGAAAATGTTTGACAAGAAAAAAAAGCACAGGAGTTGACCGTAAAAGTCAGCAGTTCCTTGGACTTGAACTGGAGCCTGGTGTTGGAAGATGGAGATGCAAGAAGAAGACCAGTAACACTGAATTTAGTGAATAAAAGGAAGACTGTAAAGCATCTTATCTCATTTGTGAAATATGGTTTTGCAAGAAAAAGTGGTTGAAAATCGCTGGACTTTTGTGTACTTTGTTAAACATGAGTAGACTGTAAAGCATATACCCCACTTTGTATCATTAATGTTTAAAAGGATGCTAAAATGGTGCTACTAAGTAAAACAATTTTTGTTTTTGTTACTATTTGAAGGTGAAGAGAGAAGAAAAGGAACAGACAGCAATCGGTGTTAGTGGAAGCATAGACTATAGCATGTGCTTTAGCATGGGTAACCTTAGTTTTAGGTTAGATTATGCCTGTAGATGCAGCCATCAGTTTTGGGGCAGTTCCCCTTTGGAGGATTAAACCATGTTTTGAAGATGTACATAGTTTAGTTTTGCATGCTTCTCAAAAAACACAAACGAACCAAAATATAAATAAATAAAACACGAAGTATCCAATAAGATGAAATCTGTTTTACTGGTGTCTCCTGGTACCTCGGCTAAACAGCCTTCAAGGGTTGAAGCCTTCAACGAAGGTATGCCCATTCACGCACGTCTCCTCGCAGAAGACGCTTTAGCTGAGAATCAAACTGGACAGCATCGTACTGTGAGGCGACAACGCTACCGCAGCACCACCACCGCGGGTGTCAAAATCAAGAGTATAAATGGAAATATTTATGCAAGACTTAATTATGCCAAGGTTAGAGGTAGATGATTCTCAACAGCTAGCAGTTAAGATAGGAGATGAGACAAAAGCTGTGATGTATAATCAAGCTTCAGGAAAGTCTCTAGGAACAGATGGCATTTCTGTGGGTGTTTGGAAATTTGGAGGAAAGAAAGTGATAAAGATCTGGAAGATTTTAACAGTATTTTAAGATTGAGAAATGCCAACATTTTGGAAGGAAGCTGTGGTGGCTGTGTTATCTAAAGATGACAAATACTCTTCAGACCCAGCATCACATAGACCCTTTGCACATTTAAACCACTATTGCAAAGTGTTTGTCTGTACTAGCTAAAAGAATGGCAAAGGTGTTAACAAAATTAATAGATATGAATCAGTGTGGGTTTATGGAGGAGAAGCAAAACATTTAACATTAATAGAACTATGATCCAAAGGGAACCAGAATATAAAATGCCACTGTTGTTGGTGGGTCTGGATGCAGGGAAAGTATTCAAGAGAATAAGCTGGAATCTTATGAGTAGGGCATTGGAAGTATTTGCATTCCTTGATGCAATAGTTAAGTTAATTAGAAGGATATATGAATGACTGGAGGAAGAATTAAAGTGGAAGGGTTCCTGTCAGGCTGTATTTGAACAGAGGAACCAGGCCAGGGTGTCCTCTTTCCACTTTATTTGCTTTTATATTCAGAGCCATTGGCAAAAAAATAAATAAAAAGGGGGGCTCAGAAATAGAAGGATGTAATTGGTATGGTAATCAAGAAAAGCTGTCTGTATTTGCATATATTATTTTGTACGTGATATGTAACATGTTAATCATTTAATATTCAATGTTGTCCAGTGTATATAAATAGTGTACAAGCATGTACATCAGCTACCTAGACTTTTACTTTTTGTAATGTAGTTATTTTTTTTCTTTAATAGCCATGTCATCTTTTTATGTACGTTTTGTTTCCTGTAAAAGAACTGACACTTGAAATTTCTTTTAGATAGCACTTGTGTTTCCTAAATGACAACATTTCTTTGAATCTTCGATAAATCCAAAAAAGGAAATCTCAGTGTTGTGGAAAATTGAGACAATTTCAAGTCTTTTGGGATATATAATTAATGAAGATAAAGCAAAAGCTGTAGCCATTAATTATGTGCCCACACATGAATTGATTCAGCAATAAAGTATGGATTAAAAAGGCTTATGTTATGGCAACTAAGGATAAGCTTTGCACACAGTAATAAAGAATTGAAGGAATTTATCCATGTGTGGGGGGTGACAAGATCTAAGTTGGGTAAGTTGATCCTACTAATAGAACAAATTAGTTTAGGTTTATCTGATTTGAAAGGATATTTTAGTGCTTGACAGTTATGGGTCATATGCATAACACAACCAGAATGTTATAATTCCAAGTGGAAAGGGATGATGATGAAACAAGGGGGAAGTTCAAGAAATACAGTGCGAGTTGGATTTTTGGATGCAGATCCTTAGAGACTAGTAACCATAAAGAATGTTATATTCATAAAGTATCATGAACTGTTGTAAGAATTAAGCAAATATGAAAATGGAGAAAGGAGATTTTGCCAATAGAAATGAGTACAAGTAGGGGTACAGAAAATAGGCAAGAGGGGACTGGATTTTACTGGAGAAACCTGCCAAAAGAACAAGGATATTTATAGCAAATAAGCAGGTAAGGTAATAGAGTGGGATGAGGCCAAGAAGACGTTTGGATTGCAGGCTTAGAGATTCCCTTCCCTTCCCTACCAGGGCTTGATTTCAGAGTGTACAGGCAAAGAGAAATTGATAGGAGAATTTTTAATCCGGTAGATGGCAAATGTTGGAGATGTGATGGGGGAAGAAAGATGCAACTGGGAACATATGTTTTGGGAGTGTAATGAGTTGGCAGATTTTAAAAATTCCCTACAAAGTACTCTATCCAAAATATTGGGTGAGCAATTGGCTATAAGAGGAAATGATTCTTTTGAGTTGTAATACAGGATCTGAATTGCCTATTCATATCAAGGCCTTATTAGGTTTAATGCTGTTGGCTACCAAAAAAGCAATTGCTAGAAAATAGAAATCAAAGTCTACACCAACTGTATTTGAGGTATTGAATGTTATAAAAGAGATAAAAGAACTGATCTTTAGAAAAGCGAAGGAGCAAATTACATGAAAAAAAAATGGATGTTATGGGAAAAATACATAAAGAATAATGTTCAGAAGGGAGGAGTGAGGTTTTAGGGAAGGCAGGAATTCAGCATTTTTGTGATGTTGGACTGAGAATAGCAAATAATCTGTGTGATATATGTTGTATTTAAATGGAAAATGTTAAAATAGCTTGTTTTGTTTTCTGTTATTGTAAGTTTGCCTGTGTCTTAAGTGATAATTTAATAAAGTTGTTTAAATGGGTAGTAAAAAGCTGTGTCATTTATAATTTATACAATTATAGCAATCTGGAGATTGAAGTAATTGCATATGCAGTACTGAGAGTGTACCCTTGAGTTATGTGGCCACAACTTTGTTTTATTTTAAAGAAACCATTTATATTTGTTGCTCATTCTGAAGTTACCCTGGAATCAGAGGTGCAAGAAATGCAGATAATTTTAGTACATTAAAGAGTAAATTCTTGAGCTAATAGATGAGTGCTGTGGTCTTACAATTAGAATATAGGAATAATTTTTTGCAACACTCACTGTCTTACCAATGCAGTTGTTGATGACCGAGAGGGATAGAAAGCAAAATACTTCAGGAATAATTTTTTGCAATACCATCAGTAAATGTTAGATATACTTAAATCACTGTCATTAGATGCTCAAGCACTCAAATGGTTCAAATCCTACCTAGAGAATAAACAACAAGCAGTTCTCTGGGAAAGTAGCTCATCTACTCAACTTCCCATCACCCTGGGAGTCCCACAAGGATCGATCTTGGGACCTCTCCTTTTTTCCATTTTTATTAATGATCTGAGTGCTTTCCTTCTCCTAACCACCAGCTTACAATATGCCGATGACTAAACACTAATCTGTGTCGCTGACTCCACTACCGAACTGCAGACCAATACCCAAAAAGTTTTTACCTTAGTTGAAAATTGGTTCCACAACCGCTCTCTCATCCTCAACCCTAACAATACTAAGTTATTGTTTACTCCTACACAAAAGTCTTCCCCTATCTTTCACAGTTACATCCAAAAATTGAACTAGAATAGCACCAGACACAACCACCAAACTTTTAGATGTAACAATTGACAATAATCTTAACTTTGACTCGCACATTAATTTGACCATTAAATCTGTAAATAGAAAACTTGGCTCCCTATACAGGCTTAAACCCTTTCTTACTCCCTCAGCTAGGACCACTGTTGCCCAAACACACCTTATATCCACCCTTCTCTACACCTCTCCCATCTATTCTAACCTTGCCAAAAGCAATCTGAACAAACCATCAACCTCATATAATAATATAGCTAGGTTTGCTACTGGTTCCGCATTTCGTACCCATCACTGCCAAAACATTAAACAGATAGGATGGCTGGAATTACACAATCAGTTTTTTCTTCAGCAACCTATATTTACCCATAAGATCTTATATCATGCAATAAACTCTCCCATACTCTTAACATTATCAAACCTTATACAAATCTTACAACACTACGTTCAGCAAGCGAGTTACTACTAGCCTCCATTAAATCCAACAGTAAATCTGGGGACTGCCTGTTTACTAACTTTGTTGGAACCAGCTGGAACAAACTTCCATGTAATCTTACATCACTTACATCAACACCCCTTTTTAAGAAACGACTAAGAACTTTCTATCCCAGTGGCTATGCCCTTGTACTAATCCTGACTGACCTGCTTTTCTTTCTTACCTATCACCTCTATGTCCTTATTACTCTTACCAATTTCCTTTGTACCTTTCGGTATCACCCTGCACGTTTGTGACTTTTTCTAGTAACAAAAAGTACTTAAACTCTTTGTTTCAATAAAATACTTCTACTCCCTTTTTCATTACCAGCTCTGATTCATTTGTTATCCCCTTCTCTGAGGCCTTTCAGTTAACAACTTGTTAACAGACATATCCCTATGTATCTCCTTATTGTACCTCTCAGTGATATCCTGTTGTAATTCTGCTAAGAAGTTTTTAGGCTAAACAAATTGTCAAATTTTGTTCTCAATGGAAATGTCTTGTATTCATTCTCACCTGGCTACACCTATGTATTGGAGCTGTTTTTCTCCAATTTGTTGCTAATATATTGTTTTTTGCTTAATTTAGATTCAATCTAACATATTGGAAATTGAATTATCCTTTAACTATGTAATTTTGGAGCTTTTCTCCCTGGGCCTCTGCTGAAAATGGACATATATCCAGTTGGACTAGCCCGGTCAACAAATGTAAAATACAAAATAAATAAAAAATAGTCCTTGGCTTAAGATGCAGACAATTGTTTTAAGCAAATGGGCTTGCAGAATGAGCTAAAGTGGCAACGGGCATGGGAACGTGTTTCTTGCATTTGCAAAGTCATTAGCTACTTTTGCTCCATTAGCAAAGGCTTTTAGTCAAAGGGATCAAGCAGTATCAGAGGTTTCTCAGCAGCTGGAAAAAGGAGTCATCCAACCAGTCCCCCCAGACCAGATCGGTTTATTGACTTACTCAAGATTCTTTTTGGTGCCGAAAAGAACGGGGGACCTTTGACTCATTTTGGATCTCAGCCAACTCAATCATTACGTAAGCAAGTCCAAATTCTGGATGGTCACGCTACAATCGATTCTCCCATTGTTGGGAAAAGAAGTATGGATGTGCTCCATCGACCTGAAGGATGCTTACTTACCACATCAAAATGGACAGAGCATCCAGATATCATCTACGCTTCCGGCTGGGAGCCTGGCATTTCCAGTTTTGAGCCCTGCCCTTTGGTCTCACCACAGCCCCCAGGGTGTTCAAGTGCATGGCAGTGGTGACGGCTCACTTGAGACGTCAAGGATTCCAGGTGTTTCCATACCTGGACGACTGGCTCCTCTCCACCCCCACCAAGCATCTACTTCTTCAAAATAGAGATACTACCATCAATCTTTGTCACCAGTTAGGCATTACAATAAACTGGAAAAAATCTGCCTTGCTACCCTCACAGCGTGTCTCATTTATAGGAGCAGAGTTGGACACTATTCGATTGAGGGCATTCCTACCACTGGAGAGGATCACGGGGTTACAACAACAGGTTCGTACGATGATGCCTCTGCGACGCATGAAGGCAAGGTTAGTTCTTCAATTACTGGGGACAATGGCATCTACTATCATGATGGTCCCGTTAGCGAGGTTACATATGAGAATCCTGCAATGGCTCCTATTCACCCAATGGTCCTTTCAAAGACTACCACTATCCCATCCAATCTTAATCACAGGCAGATGCAAGCAGGACCTCAGTTGGTGGCTATGCACCAACAACTTAAATGTAGGAAAACCGTTTGTACCACCCAACCTGGTAGCCACAGTGACCATGGACGCCTCCCAGATACGGGGGGGGGGGGGGGCATTATCTTGGCCGGATGGTCCAAGGCACGTGGCAGGAGCATGAGACAGACTTGCACATAAATGTCCTGGAGATGAAGGCAGTGCTTTTGGCGTTGCAGGCACTTCAGGATGTCCTCCCTCTAGGGACTGTTGCAATACACTCGGACAACATGTCAGTAGTGTGGTATCTCAACAAACAAGGAGGAACCCGATCTAACCCTCTGTGCAGGGAGGCCATGAGAGTGTGGAATTGGGCAATAGCTTCCCAACGGTCCTTGGTGGCAACGCACATCCCAGGGAAAACCAGTGTGATTGCAGACGAGCTAAGCAGGGCGATCGTCATGCCCTATGAGTGGTCGCTGAACCGCCGGGTGGCGGAAAGCATATTCAGCAGATGGGGGTCAGTCTTGCTGCAATCTGTTTGCCAGTCCCCTCAATGCAAAATGCGGCAGCTACTTCTCGCTGATCCCCCCGCTGGAGGAGTCTCCAAGGGACGCTCTTGCGCACAATTGGCCCTCTGGTCTACTTTATGCTTTCCCTCCATTTCCCCTTATCTCAAGGGTGATTCAGAAAGCGCTATCCTTGGGAAGCAGGTTGATTCTGATCACGCCACACTGGCCTCGTCAAGTATGGTTCCCCTTCCTTCAACCTTATATTGTGGATACTCCTTGGATTCTGGACCCTCGTCCGGACTTGCTGACACATATGTCGGGGCAGTTCCACCCCTCACTGGGGACCCTTCGGCTGACTGCCTGGCTACTCCGCTTCCATCCGTAGTCAGATGTCATGATATTTCTCCAGACGTGGTCCATATTATTTCGTCCTCCCGTAAACCGTCCCACTAGGATGATCTACTCTAGCAAGTGGAAGAAGTTCTCGATTTGGGCTCAGTCCAAAGGTATTGACCCCTACACAGCCCCCAACAATTCGGTTTTGGAATTTCTATCTGCTTTGTTCTACCAAGGGTCTGCCTCAGCCACCATCAAAGTTCAGCTGGCGGCTATTTCAAATTTTCATGTAGCTTACGAACCAAGCTTAATGGCACACAGGCTGTGTAAAGCATTCTTGAAAGGCACTCTTCTGCTTTGTCCCCCTGTATCTCAGCCTGTTATGCCCTGGGACCTCAATTTCGTTCTGCAGGCTCTCAATCTCCCACCCTTTGAACCTGCAGCCTCCTGTGACTTAAAATTTCTTACTTGGAAATCTGCCTTTTTAATAGCTATCACCTCAGCTAGACGAGTCTCAGAAATCCAGGCCCTGTCCGTCAAGCCCCCATATTTGATATTCCATAAAGATGGAGTCTCTCTGAGACCAAACCCATCCTTTCTTCCCAAGGTGACTTCCTTATCTAATATTAATCAATCCATTGAACTACCGGTCTTCTTCCCCAATTTCTCCAATAAGGCAGAGTACCAGTTTCATCTGTTGGATGTTCATAGACAACTATGCTTTTATCTACATAGGACAAAAGATTGGAGGAAGTCAAGACCAGCTTTTCATTTAGTTTTCAGAGAATCACTTGGGGGTCTGTGGTTTCCAAGGTCACCATCTCTAGGTGGATAGCTGGTTGCGTCTCCTTTATTTATCAGACAGGGGGGAAGGGTCTGCCCTTTCCAGTCAGAGCACATTCTACAAGAGCTGTTTCCACTTCCACAGCCTTTCAGGCTAGGCTATCGATGGATGATATATGTGCAGCTGCAACGTGGGCTTCTCCTCACACGTTTGTCTCCCATTACAAATTGGATGTGGTGTCCAGGGGCAGGTCATCTTTTGGCTCCACAGTGCTCAGTAGTATTTTCCATTGAGCCACCCAGGAAGTAGGTGCTAGGGACGCTGTCCCACAGGTGAAGAATGTAGGCGAGATAGGACTACATAACATCAGTAAGTTATGTACTCACCATAACATCAGATGTATGTAGTCCATCTTGCCTCACATTCTTCATTACCCCCCCACCGTCCCCCAGGCCTGGAGGATTTGGAGGAACACCATGTCCTTCTTGTATTGCTGTGTCCCTTTGGATAATTTGTTGGACCTCTTTGTTAAGGATGTGTGTGTGTTTGGGTGAGGCATCCTGTACTTCTGTTGGCAGCAAACTAGATCTGGGGATGTGGAGCAGTGTATTGTGGGATACCATCTTAGCCCAGCCAATCAAAGACTTTCGAGCTAGTAAATGGGCCGAGTCGGAGCAGATATTTGGCTCCGAACCAACAGGTGAAGAATATGAGGTGAGATGGACTACATACATCTAACGTTATGGTGAGTACATAACTTACTGTTTTCGTTATTTTTGGTTTTCTGTATAGGTTAGTCATATTTTTGTCAACCAGAGGATAAGTTGTGGATGACAGTAAAGAGTTGGAATTTATTCATCACAGGAAGAGGGCAAGAGTTGTATGTGTGTGTTTGTGTGTGTATATAATATATATAATATATATATATATATATATATATATTTTTTAT
>NC_056725.1:20384933-20489933 GCF_019279795.1 Protopterus annectens | reverse complement strand
AACTCTCTAATTCCAATCCAGAAACCTTTAATGCCCTCCTCTCTAATGTAAACTGGAAATTCTTTACCCATCTCCCACTAAAAGAAGCAGTCTTAGCTTTCAACTCCACCTTTCTTAGCATCTTAGACTCACATGCTTCCCCTTGCAAAGTCTGAATTAAGTCCAACGTATTTCCCTGGCTATCAAAAGCCACTCATACCCTTATAACTAGAGACAGATTGTGGAAAAAATGGTCACAAACTAAGGTCCCTGCAGACTTGCAAAAATATAAAGAACTAAGAAATCTCACAAAAAACACATAGATAAAAAGGACTTCTATAACAAACCTCCCACATTCCTAATATCTAATCCTAAAAAATTCTGCAAATATTACATCCCAGTAATCTTAGCTTCCCCAATCCATGCCCAGACAAGACATCTGAAGAAACTGCCATTATCTTCATTACCTCTTTTATCGCTTCAATGTCTAAGCTACTCAACCCTAACCCAAACTGCTCTACTAACATCTCCAATTTTTCTGAACCTACTCCTCCAATACCTTCTCCCTCATACGTGTACCTACTAGCTACATCAAAACTGTACTATGTAAATTAAAACCATGCTCAGCATCAGCTGACAATATTCCTTTTACTTTTTTTCTACTAGCAGCTGAATCTCCCTGTAGCTATCCTAATTAATAGATCTGTCTCTGAATCTAACGTCCCTTCCATCTGGAAACAATGCTACACTCTACCAATACACAAAGGAGGTAACTCCACTGATATCTCCAACTTTAGACCTATCGCTGTCCTCTCCCTTCTCTCTAAAGGACTAGAAAAATGTATTCATAAACAAGTTATCCAGTATCTGAGACAGGAAAATCTGCTTGCACCCACTCAACATGGCTTCAGACCCAAACATAGCACCACTACAGCTCTATTATCCTTCCTCAACACGGTCTCTATAGCCATGGATGACCGTAAACTTATTTCTTGCCTATTTTTGAACCTCACAAAAGCTTTTGACACTATCTCACACACTCTTCTTCTGTACAAACTGCATAGCCTCAACTTCTCCTCTGATACTGTTGCATGGTTCTCCAGGTACCTCACTGATGGATCGCAATCAGTGAGATGGCACTCTGCACTCCCCTCCTCTCCCTGTAAAAATAGGTGTACCTCAAGGGTCTATCCTAGGGCCTTTACTTTTTAATATCTTTACTAATCAGCTCTATACCTCCTGTCCTCGGTCATCTTTAGTGCAATACGCAGATTCTACAGTCATCACCATAGCCAACTCTCCCTCTAAGCTTTTCTCAGCTACTCCAGCATCTTTTAACTTAGTTGAAACATGGCTGTCCAGCAACCAGCTCATCCTTACCCTAAAAAAACAAAGCTGTTACTCTTCCTACCTAAAAAATTCAACAATATTGAACCCTCCTCCTCCTTATGGTCCCTTAATAACTCTCCCATTCAGGTAGAATCCAGCGCTTGGTGTCACCATTGATGATCAGCTTAAGTCTGACTTGCATGTTAATAAATGTATCAAAAAGACTCATTCAGAACTAGGGCTCCTTTACCGTAACAACAAATTCCTTACCTCTGAAGCCAAGGTTACTCTGTCTTACTTACTTTCTACCCAGTCTAATGTACAACTCTCAAATTCTCACAAATCTTAACTCAACATTCCTGACCAAACTCAAATCTACCTACAACAAGGTAGCTAGATTTGCTGCCCAACAAACCTACAAATCCCAAAATAGTGGTAATAACGAACTCAGCCAGCAGACTCAGAACACGAAACTTTAATTACTGTAAGCACTTTCGGTAGAGACAATCTCCCCACCTTCATCAGACAAGTAAAAGACAACGAAAAAAACAATTAAATACATTGCAATATTCCAATTAATTATGACATCATACTCCAATTAAATCAAGATGAAAATAAAAATAATGATAAAAATGCTTTCATAAAAACGTACATATTATAGATTACATATGTATATATCAACTAAAATTATCTGCTTATAAAATATAGTACATATATATATATATATATATATATATATATATATATATATATATATATACACATATATACATATATATACAAAGTAGGTATGTATATATGTAATTATCTAAAAAATTAATTATAATAAAATCAGATATACCTACATATCATCTTATCATATATGCTACCTAAATGCTACCTAAGTGGATATAAAAAGAGTTATTTAAATAAATTTACATTTGGCTTCATTTAAAAACCGCCTTTACAAACCCTTTAATAAACCCCATTCCATGACATATAGCAAGCGAGACCAAACCTGTTTGTATTCCTACTTTGCCCTATTACTTCCTAAGGAATAACTTTATATGAGTTACTGATGAATATTTTTAGTAAATGTTTTTAATAGCTAAAAAATTCAACATATACCAACCGCTCTTAACAAGGAAAAGATCTTTCCATACACGTAAATATATAAACATATATATATATATATATATATATATATATACACACACACATATAAAATGTAAATATACATACACACATATATATATATATATATATATATATATATATATATATATATATATATATATACATGTACATGTGAGTAGTACTCCATTGTCAAGAAACTATTCAAACTATGATCTTGACTGTACTATCCATACATTATCATGACATCATTCCCTTAATTAATTTTCGTTCATCATCCCATCCTATCTTTTAAGTGCTTTTAGTTTTAAAATACACTTTATGGACACAACCTCGTTGAGTCCTGGGAGGGTATACGAAGCAGTACGGATCTGCCAAAAGACCTCTTCTTCTTCCAATTGTAGCTGCCAGGGACCCCCCTAATGTGTGGTTGTACTTGTTGCACGATAGTAAAACAAAATAAATGGTCAGAGTTTTGGCAGACATGTTTTGCAAGTGCATTATTCATGTCCCTATTCTCAATGGCATATAGATGTTCATAAATCCTTTTCTTGAGTGGCCTATCGGTCGTACCGATATAAAACGCAGGACATAGCCTACAATGGGCCACATAGACCACTCCTTTTGAATTACAATTATATCTTCCATTCACCAAATATTCTCTCCCAGCCATATGAATCCTTGAGCCCATAGAAATGTGCTTGCAATATGAGCAACTACCACATTTGCTCATTCCCAGTGTCTTCCTGTTTGTTTTCAAGTTAGGCCTCTCCAAGAGGTTCTTTAAATTCTGACCTCTTCTGTAGGTGAACCTAGGCTTTTCCCCAACTAATTTGATGAGCTCCTGGTCTTCCATAAGCACCCTCCAATTTTTGACAAAAATGTCCCTAATGGCTTTAAAATCCATACAATAAGTAAAAAGGAAAGAGATGTTACCCATCTTGTTATCATTGTTGTTATTATATATAACATGCATGCTCCCTTCCCTAAGTAATGGCTGGAAATGGCCAGATTCTCTTTTGGCAATAACTTCCTGCCTAATTTCATCCACAAATGTTTTAGGATATCCCCGCAACCGGAACATAGAATAAATATTCTCGCATTCCAACAGAAAATCATTCAGTTCGGACACCATCCTGGCCGCCCGAACAAACTGCCCCTTCACAACACTTCTTTTCTGGTGAAGGGGATGCGAGCTGGTAAAATATAAATACGTGTTAGAAAAAGTTGGTTTTCTAAAAATAGTTGACTTAAATTTGTTAGACAGTAAATCCTTACTAATTCTAACATCCAGGAATGTGATCTCATTCATACCAATAGAGTATGTAAAGTCAAGAAAATTAGTCATCTTGGAAATACTTTCGATAAAAATTGATATTATATCAAGGGGGCCTTTCCATAGAAAAAACATGTCATCTTGGTACCTTGCGTACCAAGTGACGTTTTCCTGATAAAACTCATTTTGAAATAAACATTGATGCTCCCACTGTGCTAAAACACCTATTGGCAAACGTACAGCCAAAGGGAGACCCCATGGCAATACCAGTGGTTTGGAGATAATAGTTGTTTTAAAAACCCAAAAAATTATTGGTAAGAATGACATCCAATAATGTTTCAATGAGATACATTTGCTCACTTGATGCCCCCTTACGAAGCATGAAATCCACTGTCCACTCCACTCCTAATTGGTGTGGAATGACTGTGTATAGATCTTTGATGTCAACAACCAAGAATGTAAGAGTAGGATTATATGGAATTTTGCTGATATTCTCCAAAAAACCCCAAGAATCTCTGCAAATTTGTGCCTCATGCCTCAACAGGGGCTTCAAAATGCTATCCACTAGTTTGGCACAAGCGTACGTGATCGAACCCCTTCCATCCACTATTGGCCTAAAAGGGGGATCTGCTACATCTTTGTGGATTTTAGGAGTGCCAAATAAAGTGGGGATCCTAGGGGCTAACATAGTAAGATATTGTAAAACATCATTATCTATGGTTCCCTCCAAAAATAAATCATCCAAAATGTTCTTGATTTTACTATAAGCTCTATTTACTTCATTAATGCTAGATTTAAGGTAGAAATCTGAATTAAGATATTCAAGCATTTTGTTTTCATATACATATTCATCCATAAAAATCAAACCCCCACCCTTATCCGGTGCCATGACACTAATGTTGCATTCATTAAGCATTTGAATAAATGCTAGCTCATTGTCATTAGCATTGCGACCAGAGTTCCTCTCTACTCTGGTAGGGAGCTTGTTTTCCCTAGCCATGGCCCTCAAATCTAGTTCACATAGTTTTTCAAAAGTGCCCAATGTTCCAATAAGCGGTGGATTGAACACACTGGAAACTCTGAGTGAACTGAGAAGTGATGGGGTGTTCCCTAGCATACATGCTAGATTTAATTTCCGTACAAAAAGCTTTAAATCTACTATGGTTTTCACTAGATCACATTTCCTGTCCCATCACTCTCTCTTTCTAAAACACCTAAATTGGCTTGAATTGCCCCACCAGCTTCTTCTCTCTCCACTTCAGATCATCCATGCTATCCTATACCAGCCTTCCTACTGCCCAGCACTATTCCCCCTCATCTCCCATTATTCTCCCTACAGACCTCTCTGAAGCTCTAACCAAGACCTACTGCAAATGTACAAACCCAAGTCTAAATTTGGAAGTAACATGTACAACTGTCACCCCACTATTGCCTGGAATAGGCTCCCACTAGAAATCAGGACCCTTACACATCCTAAACAATTTAAGACAACCACCAAAGAGCACTTTAAAAGTCACTGGTCATGCTACAGCACTATCCCTCCTTACACATCCCCTACTTTCCCATACCTTAATCTACTTTCTGCTCTTAAACATCCCCTACGTCTCATACCTTAATCTACTTTCTGCCCTTAACTCACTCTTCTCACTAGCTCTCTCTAATCTTCCTTGATTACTTACTCTTTCTACTGTCTTCTAAAACCTATTAAGCTAATCACTTCAGAGAAACATTCTATACTAATTGTCTTGCCTTCATGCAACTATATTAGGATAAAACTGGGTTTTTGTAACCACTTGCCTTAAAAACTATATCATCTTAATGACATATTTCTTTTTATACATCGTGAAAGAGCTTTGCTGTACTCCTGATTATTGACACTGTATAGCATTGTATTGCTACTTAATGCCTTGTAATAATCCTTTAACATTGCTGTTTAATGCTAATTTATAATGAAAATTGTTTAATAAGTTGGAGCATTTCTCCCCATCCCTCCGCTGGAAAAGGGCACTTCAGCGCAGTCAGACAAACCCAGTCAACCAATGTAAAATAAACAAAATAATAAACTGCTAAAAACATTGTTGAATTCCATTGCAATATCTTACAACCCCCACTCCCACAACAACAGGGAGGGGTTTGGACTGCTGTTTACAGAATACCCAATAACATCAGGTCCCTCTGGTTTGAGCTAGCAATATGAAAAACGTGTATGCCTTAAAGAAAAATAGTTAACCTAGATATAAGAAGAAAAAGCATCATAAACCTAAGAAGCAGAGAGACCTGTTTTAATCATGGCTTTGGTACACTGCATGTTGAAAGAATGTTTTGAGTCCATGTTAGGTCTTTTATGTCTACACCAACTTAAGCAAGTATAAAAAATTGCTGAAATATCCCCTTATCTGGGCAGTGCTGTATTGTACCCTTAATGAAAGATCACAAAACCAAATGGAAGTGACGTAGAAGATGGGACTACAGTAACCTTAATAGATTACTCTGTGGGTAATATTTGTAGTCAGGTGGATATGGTAGACACAGAGCACTCACACTTGCTACAGAGATTAGATGGATTATTTTATAAGGATAGAGTGAAAACATATTACTGAGGCAGGGCTCACTCAGCGGTGTAAACCTTACTCTAGATGATTGTTAGTGTTGAAGTGACACCCAACCAACCCCTTGTGCAAAAATGGGAAAAAAGTTTGTGGGTAGTTGAATGGAAAGTGAAAATACATTACTCACTGGTTCAAGTGAAGGTTTTAAAAAGTATATCTGCTTTTCCCAATTTTTCTGTAGTGTTTGTAAACTGAAGTGAGCGTAATCCACTATCTTGGGCTGCAGTTATTAGAGTTTCATCTTGTTGGTTTAAATTCAGCTGTACTGAAAAAAACAGTATTTTATACAGAATTTTTTTAACACTTCCCACATTACACTGACATGGGTACTTGCAGTTGTAAAAGAGAAAATAAACCATTACAAATAGTTTTCCTTTTCGTGCATCATACGGTTTTGCTTAACAGTTATTCAGTTTAATATTGCATAGATCCTGCCTTCCCTGAAATGTCATTCTATTTATTTGTGTAGATGTTCTTCGTCTCACATTGCTGCAGTCATAACCTGTGGGTAGTCCGCTGTCCTCGGTCGGCCCGAATACCAAAGAGTTAGGCTGGTGTCGGTCATGGGCGCCCGGAGCTGACGTCAGTACGTAGTAGTACTTAAGCGCATGACCGACGCCATATCCTCAGTCTTTCTTGCCGCGTGGTCCGAAGCAGAAGCAGCGTTTGCAAGTGCCATTCGGCGTTCTGAAATTTTCAATTATCGAGTTTCAGACCGAAGACCAAGTTGGGCCAAGTACCCCGTTGGGGAAACTTTGTCTTTTCTTGCCTCAGTTAATCCGGATGTCAGAAAAAGTTAATAATTGTATTTCTTGTGGGAAACAGATACCTCATAGGGACTATCATTCTCTCTGTATTCCTTGCTTGGGGCCTGAACACGACGTAGTCGGGTGTCGCTTTTGCGCTAGATTTAACAAGCGCACCATTAAACGGAGATTAGACTGTGCCAGGCTTGTATTCGGTAAGCGGTGTAACTACAACATGCCGTCGGATCCTCCGACGCCCGCTACCGCTAAAAAGTGAAAAGATAAATCTTTAAGATCTAAACCGGATGAGTCGTCCGTTGCGGACGCCGGTTCTATGGAACCTACGGTTGAATCTGTGGATCCAGCCGAGGTCTCGGCTGAATCCTAGGGGGAACCTTTACTTTTACAGGAGTTGGCCTCTCAGGAGTTAGGCCAGGCCGAGGGTGCTTCTCAGGTATCTGTAGTTCCATCCTTACAAAAGGTTATTAGGCCTTCTACCTCAGTGACTAAAGGCCATGCTAAAGCTAAACCTGGTCTTTCTGGTACTGGCCATAGCCCTAGTTCTTCAGGTTCTGTTCCTAAAAAACATATGTTGAAAATGGCAGAGGATTTGATTACTTTGATCAGGGGTTCTATGCCCCCTCCAGAGAAGAGGCCTAGGGTGGAGACAGATTTAGAGGGAATGGAGCATTCTTCAGACTACTCTTGAGTACTCTGCTGAGGATATTCAGGATTTCACTCCCTATTCAGATTCGGATGCAGAGGATTCCTGTCCTTCTGCTTCTCCTCCAGAGGATTTTTCCTTTTCTGAAACTTTACATTCCATGAGGGAACATTTCAAGTGGGAAGGTCAGGATTTTTCAGATTCTCGTAAAGGCTTAGAATTTTTGTTTTTGCCACAACATAGGCCTTTGGCTATTCCCCCTGTCTTGGATGTTGTTCAGGATGTTTTTTCTGAAGCTTCACTTAATCCTGATTCTTTACCCCCTGCCCCTGTCAAGCCAGACAGGTATTACAGAGTTCCAGAGGCACATAAATATTTGTATGAGTCCTAGAGCTGACCCGGAAACTATTATTCAAGGGCCGAAGGGTGTCAGGGCTTCTGTGGTAGAATCCCGTTCCTTTGGATAAAGATTCTAGAGCGTTGGATAGGTGGGGGAAAAAAGTGTACACCTCCTCTACGTTAGCTATGAGGGCTTTAAATTGCCAGTTTCATATGCTGAAGTATCAGAATTTTTTGTTGGGTCAATTGAAATCTAAGGTGGATGCTTTATCTGAGGGTATAGAGTGTAAGGAATTGCAGGAGTTGGTTCATGCTTCAGATCAAGTTGGTAAACATTCCTTGCAGTGTGGCTTCGATGCTCTTCAGGCTTCATCCAGGGTGGCTGCTACTGGCTCAGTTATTCGTAGACATGCCTGGCTTAAGGATCAAAATTTGTCAGAGCATGTTAAAGCTCGGATTTTGGATGCTCCTCTTCAATCTGAAGTTCTTTTTGGTTCCCCTGTGGAATCAGTTTTGAAAAAGATGGAAGATAAAGCTAAGTCTATGCAGACGGTTAAGGATTTTTTGCAAGTGCAGCCCCCTAAGTTTAGCAGGAATTGGCCTGCTAGAGGATGGTCCTACCCTTCTTCGGATTTTCAGTCTAAGGGCAGATCTAGACGTGGTAGAGGCAGGGCTCACGCTCAGGGTTCTTTCAGGCCTAGGACTTGGAGTTCTCCTGCACAGTCATCTGGTGAGGGCAGGGGTCAGCCTTTCGTAAACAAACCCAATGACCTGTATTTTCAGCTGCCAGATCCTTCTTTTCTGGCAGCTCCTCTAGGAGGAAAGTTGGCACTTTTCAAACAAAACTGGCATTTGGTCACCCAGGACAAATGGGTGTTGGAAATAATAAATCAAGGTTACAAGTTTTATTTTCACACTTTTCCTCCTTTCAAAGGCATGCCAGATGTACCTCCTCAGCAAAGGCTGGAGGCTCAGGGACAAATTTCTTTGCTTTTACAGATGGGAGCAATCCAGGTGGTACCTCCGTCAGAAGTGGGCCTAGGGTTTTATTCCCGTCTATTCCTAGTGCCAAAGAAAGGAAACACTTGGAGGCCAATTCTGGATTTGTCCATTCTCAATACCTACCTAGACATTCCAAAGTTCAAGATGTTAACATTACAACAACTTCTGCCTATGCTAGGCAAAGATCACTGGATGGTAACTCTGGATCTCAGAGGCCTATCTTCACATTCCTATCAGGCCCAGCTGCAGGAGACTGCGATTTCGGGCTGGTACTTCTCATTATCAGTTCTCTGCATTGCCCTTTGGTTTATCTACTGCGCCCAGGGTGTTCACAAAAGTTCTGGCTCCTGTAATAGCTTTCTTCAGACAGAGGGGAATACAAATTTATCCTTATCTGGATGATTGCCTGATTCTGGCTCAAGACAAAGACAAGTTACTTCAACATCTACAGTATGTAATGGCAGTTTTAAGGTGCCTGGGGTATTCTGTGAATGAAATAAAGTCCAGTCTAGTACCCTCTCAGGACATGTGCTTTCTGGGTGTGAGACTGAATACAGCTTCTCAGATGGCTTTTCTGACCCCGGACAAACAAAGAACTCTTCACCTATACTTCCAGCAATTATCAGTACTGTCCAGGCTGACTGCAAGGACAGTCCTTCAAGCCTTGGGGTTCATGGCATCTTGCATTCTAGTACTTCCCAATGCCAAACTGCATATGAGGAAGCTACAATGGTATCTCAAAAGTGTATGGACTCAACACTGCCACGATTTGGACACTGTCATTCGGATAATACCTTGCATCCAGAAGGAATTCTTGTGGTGGGCGCAGGAATGTCGCCTAAACAAGGGGCGCTCTGTGATCCGACCAGATGCGAGTCAGATCATAACGACGGATGCCTCAGACTTGGCTTGGGGAGCATACTTCAATGGGAAATGGATTCAAGACACGTGGCCTCCCAGACTACAGCATTTGCATATCAACATGAAGGAGATGTTAGCAGTCCAGTTTGCCCTGATGGCTTTCAAGGGCCTACTTCAACCAGGACAGGTGTTGATTCGAACAGACAACACAACAGTCATGTGGTACATAAACAAGTAGGGGGGAACCCATTCTTACCCTCTTTGCAGACCAGCAATGATATTGTGGGAGACTGCTCTGAGTTTGCACATCACTCTTCAAGCACAGTTTCTGCCAGGAGCACAGAACTCCCTAGCAGATGTATTGAGCAGACAAATTGTGGATCCCCACGAGTGGAAATTGGATCCTCAGGTATTCCAACAGTTGACAGTGGCTTGGGGAACTCCAGACATAGATCTGTTCGCTTCTCCTCTAAATTTCCAACTACCAAAATTTTGCACAAAGATGTTTCACCCAAAAGCTTGGAAAGTGGATGCTCTATCTTTCAGTTGGAACAACCTTCACGTCTATGCTTTCCCTCCTCTGCCTCTCCTTCCCAAGGTACTCTTGAAAGTCAGGCGGGACAAGCCTTGCATGATTCTAATAGCACCAGATTGGCCACGTCAGCACTGGTATCCTCTGCTGAGGAGTTTAATTCAGGAGCCCCCTTGGCCTTTGCCACAGCTTCCTCACTTGTTGTCCCAGTCAAGCAATCATTTGCTCAATGTCAGGGTGCAGTCCCTGCATCTCACAGCCTGGCGTATTCTGTTTTAGAGCCGGTGGGGTCTCAGCTTCCTCAACAGGTTTTAGATGTCATTTTGGAAGCCAGGCGGCCCAGCACTAGAAAAGTTTATGCTGATAAATGGAGGAGATTTTTTCTCTGGAGCACAACAAAGGGCTTTGATGTCTCTGTGCCTAATTTGAGTTTTACACTACAGTACCTTACTGAATTACTAGACAAGGGTTTGTCTTTTTCCTCTGTGAAGGTGCATGCTGCAGCCATTTCTGCTCACTATGATTGTGACCCTCCTTTGTTTTCTCACCCTTTGTTTAAGCAATTTCTTAGAGGGGCAAAAAATATAAGACCCCCACCTAGAGCTCCTACTCCTTCCTGGGATCTCAATTTTGTGTTGGAGAAGCTTACTTTACCTCCTTTTGAACCTGCAGCTACAACTGAATTGAAGTTTTTGTCTTGGAAGACTGCTTTTTTGTTGGCCATTACTTCTGCTAGGAGGGTATCTGAATTGCAGGCTCTCGTGGCTGTTGAACCCTTTCTGATATTCCATAAGGATAGAGTTTCTTTGCGTACTAACCCTACTTTTATGCCAAAAGTGATTTCTAATGTGGCCTTGAACCAGTCTATCCATTTGCCTACTTTTTATGCTGATCCCCAAAATAAGGGGGAAAAAGTCTTGCATTCTTTGGATGTCCACAGGCAGCTGCGTTATTATTTGAGCAGAACTAAAGAGTTTAGACAGTCTCAACAGTTATTTGTTTCCTTTGCTTTGGGTTCACAAGGGAAAGCTGTTTCAAAGCAGACTATTTCTAAGTGGATTGGTCAATGTATTGCTTTTTGTTATTCTCATCATGGGAAGAATGTTCCCGCTGGGATCAGACCTCATTCCACTAGGGCTACTGCCACATCTACTGCCTTTTTGAGGGGGTAGCTACTAAGGATATTTTGGAGGCAGCTACTTGGAGTTCAGTTCACACTTTTACTAAGCATTACCATCTCCCTCTTTATTCTAAGTCTAGGGCTGGGTTTGCCACTGCAGTCTTACAGGGCATGTTAGCAGCTCCTAATGCTTTTTAGTTTGCCAGCCTCCCTTTTCCTTTGCTTTGGGATTCTACCCACAGGTTATGACTGCAGCAATGTGAGACGAAGAACATAGTACAGTCTTGTACCTACCATAAATGTAGATGTTCGAGGATCCACATTGCTGCAGTCCTATTTTCCCTCCCTCCTTCCCCTCTATAGTTTGGGGTTGCTGTTGTTTCTTTGGGATAATTGTTATTTCTCACTTGTGGTTGTTGGGTATTTACTATTTTGGCTCTGGCCTTTCTTTTTTAAGGCCTTCTGACATCTGGGGCAAGAAAGACTGAGGATATGGCGTCGGTCATGCGCTTAAGTACTACTATGTACTGACGTCAGCTCCGGGTGCCCATGACCGACACCAGCCTAACTCTTTGGTATTCGGGCCGACCGAGGACAGCGGACTACCCACAGGTTGACTGCAGCAATGTGGATCCTCGAACATCTACATTTATGGTAGGTACAAAACTGTACTTTTCCTCCCCCTTTTTTCTAAAAAAATCTCTTCCCAGTTGTTTTATCTCCTTTAGAACACTCAATAATTCTGTCAAGATTGGTTTACTTGATTTCCATTTTCTGGTTATTGCTTTTGTTTTTGACAGCCAGTTGCATTGCATTTACTAGACCCTTAATGTGTCTGGACACTTTGTTTCTAGAGCCCAGCTCAAAAGAGTAATTTCTATAGTTACAGTAATTTGCTCCTACAACATTTCTGACAAAGTACCCTGTGTGGAATTTTTACAGTCTGACAATTCATTGCATTCCCCAAAAACATGTTCCCAACTACCCCTCTCTTTCCCATCACACCACCAAGAATTGCTTTCTACTGTGGAAAAATTCTTTGACATCTTCTTGGAGTATAAAAATAGCTATGCAAGCACTTGTATACAAAAATCCTAAGCCTTCTAGATCTGGTTGAATACTTGGGAGCCATTCAAATATCCTCCCCTTTGTAAATATGTTTTTGCCTTTCAATTCCTATTTTCCACTCTTTTATAACCTATCTTGACTGATTCTTATAGTTACGGTGTATAATTTTATTTGCCCTTCTAATTATTCATTTTTAACTGCAACTTCTGTTGTAGACACAGCTTTGAACTCAACCAGAGGTGGTCTTTCATTTAACATTCCCCAATCCCTTTCTCTTTGCCTGTATCAGTCCCTGGTAGGGAAGGCAGTCTCAAACTCACAGTTAAAATGTCTGCTTTACCTCATCCCACTCTGGCTTTTCCCTACCTAGCTATTTTCTCCCAGTACCTTGTTTCTTTTGCATTTTTTTCCAGTAAGTTCCAAATCCTTCTTCTATTCTGTTTTCTGTGCCTTTACTTAGTCATCCATATCAGTAAAATTTATTTTCAACATTCTTGTGTTGGCTTAGTTCTCAAAATATTTTCTGCTATTATGTAAATTTAATATTCTGTATGGCCGTGGTAGTTTTCCTAAATGGTATGCATCCAAAGTACAACTCTGTCCTTGTTTCATAAACCCTTCCCATACACGCACACACCTGTATCAATCTCAAATCTTTCCACTTTGATTTGTAGCCTTCTTGTGTTATGTATATGAACCATGAATATGTAGGTCTAAAGTATCCTTTCAGATGTAGTAATCTTAAACCAACTTTTTCTACAGGAAAAAGTGTGTTCAAATAAATTCCTTCAGTTCTTTAGTAATTATGGTCCAGGGCTTATCCTCTGGTTGATTAAAAAAAATACCTGGCCTATAGGTAGTAAAGGGACTAGAAATGTTTTTGCTGCTTATACCTTACTATATACATATCCATAATGGAGAGCTTGCAACTTCTCAAGTTTTGTTTGATCTTTTATTTACTCTCTTCCCACATATCCTTAGCTGCTATAATGCAAGCCCTTTTAATCCATACATCTAAATACTTCATCTTATTCACATCCCCAGAATTATGGGCATTGCTGAACCATTTCATGTATGGGAACATAGTTCACCACTACAGTCTTTGTTTTTGTCTTCATTATTTTATAGGTTCATAGGTGTGTACTAGGCTAATTGCCTTGTGGTCCATTTTAAGCCTAGACAATTTCCCTTTTTGTGCTTGAAGCAACCTATCTCATTTGGTTATAAATTGGCCTTACCCATCCCATGGTCACTAATTATACATTACTCCCTAATGAGAATAACTGTGATCATACCATGGATAATTTGAGGGGACCCATGTATTTGATGAAGCATTTAGGAGTTACCTCTGACCAGTAGTAGTACAGGGGGCAGTCCTAGGGTAAATTATCTGTTTCCCATCCATAGATCTAACTTGAATATGGCTGGGATGAACTTTGTTTTTGCGGATGGGTAGTCCTTTCCACAGAAGTGGTATTTTGTGTGATGTCCCTCTAAACCATTCCATTGATGTTGCAGAAAAGGGTCCCTAATATGTAACCTGGAAAAAAATGAATTTGTCTCAAAAATGTTCCACAGCTCTTATTTGTCTTTTTCTGGATTTATCAAGTACATAGCAATCTAATCTGAAAATTAAGTTATTTCGTCTTAAGTTCCATATCAGTTATACACTTGGATTTGAAGTCCTCTATTTTCTTTGCAGTTGCTCTAAGTATAATGCAAATAACAAAAGGGAAAGAGGACACAGTTACCTGGTTCCTTTGCTCAAGCACAGCTTGTCAGACAGCACCCCTTCTACCTTGATTCTGGTCTCTGATCCTTCATATATCTTACTAATTATACCCATTTTCTGTCGGAAATCACAAATACTTGACCTTGCCCTACTCATAAAATCCCAGCTAAGTCTATTGAATGATCTCTCAGCATTAAGTCCCACCAATAATTGTGGGGTCTTCTTGTACTCTGCATCCCTCTGGATCATTATTGTTTTAATGTTTGCCTCCCATCCACAAAATCACCTTGGTCCATATCTGACAACTGTGGCAGGACCTTAGCCTTTTTCTTAGTTATTGTAGACATTAATGCTTTATAATAATGGTTCAGAATTGAAACTAATCTATATACAATTGGGTTTAAAGTGCCTCTTCCTACTTTGGGTACTACAACCATTACAGCTTTCTTCCAAGATGCTAGTTAATGTACTTCCTTTTAAAATATTATTGAACAAAATCTTTCAGATCTTTCAATTTTTTCCCTCCATACTTCCACAGGAATCCCACCTGTTCCTGGAAACTTCCCTGTTAATTGATTATAAGTTGCTATTTTATGTCATCTCCTCCCATCTTAGCCATTACTTATTGAGCCTTCCATCTTATAATCTTGCCATGTTTGAGTCTTCTATGGGTATGCCCATTTGTGTCTTTACTTGAGTTCCCCATTTCTCTTTTCTATATAGATTTTCATAAAATTTCTGAAATATCTCTGATAGGATTCATGGTTATTTTTCTATTCATAGGTTCACTAAGTTTGGAAAATACCCTTACTATTGCCTAAGTCATTAAGCTAATAGTTTATATGCTCTGGGTTGGTTATAAAAATTGCTTAACATCAGCCTTTCTAAACTCATCCATATTATTTATGTACTCTCATTTTCCCTTTAGCACTCAGTAAATTGTGCATCTTTTATTCTGTAAAGTTCCATTTCATCTTCAGTACTTTAACCTTCGGCATTCCCTTTAAATAATTTCTATTACTTCTTTCCTGTATGTCTTTCTCTCTTTCATTTCTACCACATTTTTACATTTTTTTTTTCATTTTGCCCCACTATTCAGCTATCCCTTCTTAAGAAATTTACATCTTCCCTCAACTCTTGAATTTCCCCCTACCCATTCGGTAAATTCCTCTATTTTTAATAGGTAAGTAGAACACCTGTCCCTTTTTACTTGATTATCCTGCATATTTATTTTATTTATTCATTCATGGGCTGAAATAGTTATTGGATGTTTCATTTTTAAGTAAATATTTGTGCTCCTGTGGAATATAATTTCTGTTTAGTTTAACCTAGTCAGATGTCATTTTGGAAGCCAGGCGGCCCAGCACTAGAAAAGTTTATGCTGATAAATGGAGGAGATTTTTTCTCTGGAGCACAACAAAGGGCTTTGATGTCTCTGTGCCTAATTTGAGTTTTACACTACAGTACCTTACTGAATTACTAGACAAGGGTTTGTCTTTTTCCTCTGTGAAGGTGCATGCTGCAGCCATTTCTGCTGTTGTAGCTATTCTTTTGAAGCTTATTAGATTAGTAGTGCATATGTAACAGTGTCACAGCTAGTATGTTGATGTATAGTATGTTATTACACATGTAGCACTTGGTTGTTGCTACAATATCAGTGGTTTGTGCTTTGTTTCTCTCCCTTTCTACTCCTTTATCTGACCTCCCCTTGTCATTTTTTATATTTCTTTTTGTCTTATAGCCCCTACAGCTACCTCTGTGTCAGTCTCTACTTAACACTTTTTTATTTGGTTGACCTGGATTAAGAAAACCCTCCCTGGTGATTACCAGGTCCTGTGACTCAATAACTCCTACAGCAACCACTTTAAGTATGTTCACATTGAAAAAGTGCTCATAAGAACCAGTGTAGCCTGTTAAACTTCATTGGTAGGTTTAGCATTTTACGGTTGAGGATGCCAGCAGGCCAAACTTTTCTTCCCTTCCCTCTCCTTATTGTATCCCTTCCCTATACCGTACTCATCCAGCTATTTTATTTCCCCCTCCCTTGCCTCACTACTTGCTCTTCTCTTATATTGCCACACTACTTGCTCTTTTTCTTTATATTTCCCTCATTACATTTATTCATCAATTAGCGTCTCGATCTGTATCTTTACTTTTTGTATATCTTGCCTTTTAGATATATAGCTTTTTTCTCCTTAAGTACCCTGGTAGTACCCACTTTCTTAAATTATTGCAGCCTTTGTAATTACTGATTTGACTACTAGAAACTAGCGATTCCTGACCTGGGTGTAGCCCCTCTCCGTTCGCCCTCACTATACTTGGGCTCACTGTGCTCCCTTAACCCCATTCCCACCCACCCCCATTTCAGTTTCCTTTATACCATCCTCTCCCGTCTCTTCATCCACTCGCAACCAACTTCCTGCCAATAACCAATCCCAGCCATACATAATTTTCATCACTTCCGACCTTTAATTATTACACCCACTCCATAACTTCCTTACACACACTGTAATTATGCAATATCTTATCTTTACCACTACACTCCTCTTAATTCTTTCTGCTCTAACCTCTTATCACTCCTACCTTTCCCACCCACAATCATGGCCCCATACCGCCAACATCAATGACACTCTTCCATCAACTTCCTCCTTTAATATCTCCCCATCGCTCTTCAACTTCTCTACCACCTGTTTTCATAAACTAATTATATTTCAGAAACGTCCATCTACCTGTAAATCCAAACCAAAACTCCACAAACCTCTAATTACCCATTACTCCACTCACACTAGTCACTAATAACTTACTCTGCCCTGGAGACATCCACCCCAACCCAGGCCCCCTTTCCTCTCCCCAAAGCCACATACCCCTCAAGCCTTCCTCCACCTCCCCTTCTCCTGATACCGCTCACCATCCCCATCCTTGTATTCCAAACACAGCTTTGTACAAACACCTAACTATTTACTCACTAAATATTCAAAGCCTAACCAACAAAATTACTGAGCTACACTTAGCCTATGTCACCCCTCACAGTCTTTCCTTATCAGAAACTTGGCTGAAGCCACACATCACTAACAGTGAAATACTCCCACCTGGCTATAATATCTATCACTCTGACGGATTCCCAAAAAAAAAGGGGGAGGCATAGCAATCCTCTACTCCGACAGCCTAAACGTCTCATCTGTCACCATCCCCACTCCTGACTTTCACCCAGCTGAACTTATCCTAAATTCTCATCTAAATCCTCACAAGAAATTTGCTATCATATCCATCTATATCCCCCCTGGAAATAATTTACCCATCCTAGATAATATCCTAACCTGGTTTTCCCTGAACATACCTTATGAAACCTTCATCCTTGGAGATGTCAATATAGACTGGTCCAAGCTTACAACTGACTCTCCACAATTCAGTAACAACCTAAAGGGCTTCCATCAGCTGATAGCATCCCCCACCCGCCACCATAAAAACTCATCTTCCAGCTCCACCATTGACTGGATTCTAACCAACTCCCCCCACCACTACCACACCCCCACTATCCTAGCAGACTCGCTAAGTAACCATCTCCCCACCTCTGTCTTAAGACACTCAAACGAACTACCCAAACCCCACATTTACAAAGACTGTCGTAAACTCTCTGACTTTATTATCTCCCCATTCAACTCCATACTATCTAGTATTGATTGGTCCATCCTTAAGCAAATCCCTCTCGATGACGCAGTCAGTTAGTTCAATACCATTTTCCTGAATACTCTCAACTCCCTTGCTCCCTCCAGGAAAATTAGAATAAAAATCAAATTATGCTCCCTGGCTTTCCAAGGACACTAGGTTCCTTATGCAAAAAAGAGACCGTGCTTGGAAGGCCTGGGTTAAAACAATGGGACTTCCCCTGCTACAAAATTACAGAAAACTCTGGAATCTTGTTAAGAAACAAATTAATAAGGACAAAAATGCCTACTATAGCTCTGTACAACTCAATAGGAAATCCAACCCTCGTAAGTTCTGATCTACTATTAACAAAATTCTTTGTCCAGGCTGTCCTCCCAACCCCTCCCCTTACCCTAATACATTTCCTCAGGAAACCGCTACCCTCCTCAATAAGCACTTTATTGACACAATCCAAAAATTCACACACTCCAACTCTAACAACCACTTCCCCCACACCTCCTAGCCAACACAACAATAACCTTTTCTCATTTCACCTTGTTCTCCCACTTCCTACATAAAATCTCTTCTGAAGCTCAAACCCTGCTCTCCCTCCACTGATAATCTACCTCCTCCTTTCATCAAACTTGCTGCAGAATCTATAGCCTGTCACGTATCTATTCTTAACAGATCAGTTCAAGAAGCTACTGTCCCTCTCCTATGGAAATCTTTCTTCACTATCCCTGTGCATAAAGGAGGAAACTCAACTGACCCAACTAACTACCAACCCATCGCCATCCTATCCCCCCACTCTAAGATACTCGAAAAATGCATTCACTCACAGCTTCTCAACTACCTCCTCCAGCATAAGCTTCTTACTTCCACTCAGCACGGTTTCTGACCTGACCACATCATAACTACTGCCTTAATATCCTTCACTCATACTATTTCCAAGGTCTGAGATAACAATCCACTCATATCCTCTCTTCCTTGACCTTTCCAAAGCTCTTGACACATTTTTTCACCCCATGTTGCTGTCTATACTTGCTAACCTGGAGTGTCTGGAGCGTTTCTCCCCGGGCCTCCGCTGAAAACAGGCTCAGTGGAACCTAGTCGGACATTCCCGGTCAACAAATGATAAATAAATAAAATAAATAACCTCAACCTATCAGCTACCTCCCTCACCTGGTTCTCCATACCCCTGTATATGTATCTAAAACAATCTCTCCCCAGTTCATGTAACCTTCAAGGCAGTTACCTGCTAAACACAATTAACAGTTCTGAAGGAATTAAATCTTATATGAATCTATATTTTTATTTGTAAGCAATGTTGTATGTACATCACTTTGTGCATGCTTTCTACTTTGTATCTTAGACTTGTATTTTCAAATTTCTGTAATTCTTTGTGAAATTTTTATACACTGTAAATTTTTTTTATACACTGTAAATTGTAACTGGAGCCTTTCTCCTTGGGTCTCCACTGAAAACAGGCCACAAGCCCAGTTAACCCACCCGGTTAATAAATGTCAATAAATAAGTAAAATAAATTCCATTCCAAGTATTGTCATATATTATTTCAGAAATCTCTTTTGTTATGTTTTCCCTTATACTTCCCCTGGTGCATCTTCACTGTTGCATGTCAGGTTCCACTCTCTACTCATGAATAGTGTTCCCTGCTGCAAGCTAATTCCCTCTCAAATAATTCTCTTAAGCTACTTAGTAGTTTAAGATGGAATTTAAATACATGCTAGTGTAATCCTCCTTCCCTGCCAGTAACCCCGTATTACCACAAATCTGCATTGCTGTCTGTCTTCTCTATTATTATTATTGTACCATTAGTTCCCCATACTCTACTGAATAACCATTCTGAAATCCTCTCTTTGCCAAATTCCCATGCTAATGAATAAGTGCATCTCCTCTAACATTGCTGTTTGTACCCTTAATGTAATTCCCTACTCTTGTTTCTTGTTCATGCCTACCGATACCTACCTATACTTACACTTCTGTTCACAGTCATGATATGATTGATAAGATAGTCATTAGTTTCATATGTTTTTGTATGACAGGTTTTTTAGTATATATTTTCAGCTTGCAGTTTACATGCACACATTTATGTTTGGCAGGCTAATCTTGTATGCAATTGCAGCTTCTTGTCTCTGTTTTTGTAATCAAGTCTTATTTTTCCAGACTTTTCATTTCAGTAATAACGGTCAGTATACAAAAAATGTACATGTTTATTTCTAACCCCAACCCCTTTTAACTTGCAGAACAAACATATGTCCGTATACTTTACAAAAAGAGAACTTACCCATACATATGTGGGCAGGTGCCCCAAATGGACAGCTACACCCATAAGCTTTATCCATTCTAAAGTTTGTTTTAATCTTGTTGAAAGTGGATGTTAAAGCCCGTGTTACTTCCTGCACTCAGTCCAATCATGTCCCATCTCGGCTTCCTTTCCAGATGTGAAAACAACTTGAACACACTCAGTTAATTGATTCTTAGTCTTAAGAATGCGTGCACTGGTTAACATTAAATTAATAGATTTTTCATTGTTTGTATAATTTATTCTGAAGAAACTAATGTTGCTTAGAATATGTCTGCTTGTATTCCCTTCTGTGTATCAGACTTCATAACTGCTGTGGTGGTGTAGAAGAAAAAAACCCTAAATATGACCCAGCCGACCTGGGTTCGATTAGCAGCTTCAGGGCATTAGGGAGGGATGGGAAAGGGAGTTCATTGGTGATATTCCCTAAAGGGAGGCATGGTCCAGAGATGGGAGTTGCACTCAGACATGACCAATTAATGTGAGTGGGGGAGTGGATAGTCATTTAATACAAAATAAAAAGTGTGGCAGCACAGATGACTGAGCCCCCCCCCCCCCATGACACCTTTTAAGATCCATGAATGGCCCCAGCAACAGTATGTTGAGGGTTAGGAGAGTGTCTTGTTGACTTGGAGTGAACATGAGTACTGGTGGGCAGGGCTGGTAATAATGAGGTCCTAGGGGGCAAAACATGTATGAGACCATTTATTTGCACTGAACTGCATAGCACGTCTCCTATCAGTATTATTTTTTATGATTCCTTTTACAAATGCCTGAAAATTCACAGTTCATTCATTTCCTGATTAATTGCCTGTGCATGCAGACCTTTCATCTGGAACTGCTACGCTTGGCTTGTAGATTAAAAAAAAAAAAAAAAAGACCAGCTATTGGTTCTGCAGTTTCATAACATAGCTCCTCTCAAATTCTAGAAAACTAAAAATTTACTGAAGCAGTAGTGGCCTACATGGTGTGTGTTGGGGGAAAAATGCCTGCTCTAGGTGGTTGCGAGTCCCAGCAATGTGCCTGAGACAACTGGAAGTGTGTTGTGTCCCCAATAACATGCTTCCTGAAGGGGGGGGGGGTCATTATTGTACTTGGGGAATGAGCTATTAAATGTTTTTGTTATTTTGTTACAATTTGTTTTTATATTTTATGTATGCAGAATAATTCCTCCACTTAAGACTTGCTGTAGCATATGTAATTGTTGCTAGAGGAACTTTCTTACATCTAAAATTGAAGATATGCAAGTGTTTTATATCCACACACAAGCTCTCAGAAGCACTGATACTCTCACACACGCATACTTAGAAACACACATGTGTACAGTCACTTTGAGTTTATACACCAGTGGTGTCCAGCAGGTGGCCCTGGGGCTACAATCTGGCCCACCAAAGCATTTTTCTGGCCCTGAGTATGTCCTATAACAAACTGTTTTGAATGGACAGATGCATGTTGGGCATGTTATTTGTGGCCCCCAAACCTTGCCAAATATGGTATGTGGCCCCTTAAATATATGGTAAGTGGCCCTAAGCCAAAAAGGTTTGACACACCTGATGTACACCTAATATGTCTCATTGTAATTGGTTGAATGGAAAAAACAGATTGCAAGGCTTTGCAACCCACCCCCATGCCTGTTAACTCTGTCCGATTTTGCCACTTTGTTCTGCCCTCTATAATGCATAATGTTTGATTTATTGGTAAATCACCTGAGATTAAAGTCATTTAAATAATGACAGACATTACAGTTTCATACTATTTACTGTTTAGGCATCACATGTGATGAACTGTCTGTTGCAGTCAAAAGACATTAATATGCACTGTCTCTGCATCTCTCTCTCTTTCACACACATACATTACTTTTGTAAATTTACTTTGTTACTTAGTAAGAGTAAAATTTAAAAAAAGCTCTGTTTAGTGAGCATAAAAAATGAAGGGTGTTTGCTTTTTTCTGTCCGAGCTTCAGCTGTGGTTTAAGCAGCAGACTTTTTTAACCAGGCATTAGCAGTACATTAACACCCTGCTAGAAAAAGATCAGACTGATTTATGTGTAGTGGTAACATTTGTAGGTAAGCTGGAGACCATGGTGGCCTTCAGAGGGGTTGTGCCAGAGAGTTTGGGCCTAGGAGTAGGCATGTCACCTGGGTCATCAGTCAACTTCTAGACTAGAGTCGAAGTTTTCCTTAGAACATCAGGGTCCTTGGTCTTTCTGTTTTTTCTGTTTCTTCAGAATGACATTAGCTGGCACTAGAGTTTTGGAGGCTTTGTGATAGCAGTGGATTGCAAAGCCACTGGAGGAACCAATGAGGAAGACTCATCAGAAAAACAAATGTTATAGAGACTTGGGAAATAAGGTAAAAGGAATTGAAATACTGGCAAAAAAAGAGGAAGTAGAAACATTTTGGAGATGTATCTATGAAGATCCTGTGGAACATAACAAAGATGCTAAATGGATAGAAGAAGTAAAAGAAAATAAATTTAAAGGTACAGAATATGAAATTGAATGAAATAACCACCAGAGAGATTGAAACAAAGTTGGGAAAAGCCTCTAACTGGAAAACCCCAGGCCCAGGTGCATTTCCTAACTTTTGGCGTAAAGTATTAACTTCTTTGCACGAAGATTTAGCCATGAGTAAGAACTATTTATATGCACACCCCGAACACACACACCACACTGGTTAACAGGAAAAACAATGCTCTTACTTAAGAGTGAACCTGCAAGCTACCCTAAAAATTATAGACCAATAACTTGTCTTCCAACGACACATAAACTATACATGGGAATTGATGCCGACTGCGTTTATAGTCATTTAGAAGAAAACTCAATTATGGCATTAGAACAAAAGGGCAATAAAATAAAGTCATATGGAACAAAGGATCATTTGTTAAAGTTATAGCGGAGAACTGTCAGAAGGGGAAGGATCTAAGTATGGCATGGATTGACTACAAAAAAGCATTTGATATTATCCCACATTCATGGATAAAAGAGTGCTTAAAAATTTATTGATTGACTACATTACAGTAACCACTTTGCAATTAAGCCATGATAAAGGACAGATCATTATCCCAGGGATATAAAAATCAAAGGGGGATATTCCAGGTTTGCTCTTTGTCACCGTTGCTGTTCTGCCTTGCCATTAATCCATTAAGCTGTTTACTTAACAGCTTAGGCCATGGCTACAATTTGGCTCCTAGAAAACAAAGTCTAATTACTTCTCATCTTCTCATTGTCGATGATTTAAAACTGTATAGCACATCAGATGAGGAACTGAAAGCACAGCTGCAGGTTGTCAAAAACTTTTTCAGATGATACTGGAATGTCATTTAGTCTTGATAAATGTGCAAAAGCAACCTTTAAAAAAGGAAAACTGCAGCACCAGGAAAACATCAGTTTGGGACAAGAATGTCATATAAAAGAACTTGAACAAGAGGGAGTGTATAAATATTTGGGAACTGATGAAGGATCAGTGATAAAATATGAACAAATATGAATAAAACTCAGTAAGGAGTACTTTAGAATACTTAAATTAATCCTGAAAACAGCATTGACATCTAGAAACAAGTTACAAGCTGTAAATCAATTTGCTCTTCCTATCCTAATTTATAGTTTTGGAGTGACTGACCTCAAAAAGTGTAGGATAGACTGGATATTAAAACAAGAAGGATCTTCATGCTTACCAAATGATTTATGAAAATCAGTGTGTACCAAGATTATAGATTCCCCATTCCGAATGGGGGATGGGCCTCCTTGAAATTGATTACATGTATAGATGTGCAGTCGTGGGACTCCATACATATTTATTGACCTCACACAATTCAAATGTAGTGAAAGTTTTGAAACTTGAAGAGAATAAATCTACGACGAAGTCTCTGCTTAATTCAAGCAGGAATGGAAATCAAACCAGAAGTGGATAAAAACCAGGCAGCAACTGAATGTGCTAAAAAACAAAAGAAAAAATATAAGGTTGGACCAGATGAGAAGGCAAGAAATGTGGAAAAAACAAATATAGTTGCAAGTATAGAAAACTTGTGGAAGAGCCTCATGTTGATCAAGAATGAACACAGGAATGGTTAGGGAGAGGCAAATTCAAACCAAGAAATGAAAGGTTAATATTGGCAGCCCAAGATAGTGGGCTACGTACACACTGGTTTACAAAGTCCATTGAACATGTGGGAGAAGCAGACATGTGCAGGTTTTTTAAAACCAAATTGAAAACGGTCACACGCCTTGTTGCTGGTTGCGATGCACTAATGACAGAGGGGACTATATACCCAAAGGCATAATAATGTGGCAATACTGTTACACTGGAGATTGTGCAAACATTATGGTATTGAAGTGGCTGAAAAACACTGGAAACATAAGCCACAAAAAATCATAGAAAATTATCGAGTTTAGATTACATGGGATCACCCAATACCAACAGTTCAAAAGATAGATGCTAGAAAACTAGATATAGTGGTTCAAGAAAAGAAGACAAAAGTAGCACTGATCATTGAAATCACCACACCCAGTGACTACAGTGTCTTGTGTACAGAGACACACAGTCATAAAAAACCTGGAACTGCAGGCAGAAACGAGAGCCATGTGGAAGAAAGATACCCCAACAGTTCCAATAGTAGTAGGAGTAATGGGTCTTATAAAAAAGAATTTACAATCGTATTTAGATATGCTACCAATTCATGTAACACCATACGAATTGCAGAACAAGTCATTACTGGACACATTGTAGGTGTTGCAAAGATCACTTTTGGCTGACAAGTGTGTGAAACAATACTAATTTCATGAACTTTAATCTTACTTTAACTTGGGAATGGGGTCCATTCCCGTCATGGTGTTAGAAACCCAAAAGATTTGGAGAAATTAAAAACAGCAGAAGACTCAATATGGGCGACTAATATTTCAGCCCTACATTTTTTAAAATTTGCAGTCGGGACAATTAGAGACATAATGTTGAGGCCCTAAGCAGAACAGGCAAAATGATTGAAAATCTTTGTGGGATTTGCTTCCCATACTTCAAGCAATTGTTGATTTTTTTGAACATTAAATTAATAGAGAAAATCCCCCTACATTGTACTTAACCTGACTGGAAGACGAGGTTCTCTCAAAAAATGAGCTGAGCGATGGGCTGCAATCACTTTGAGCACATGTGTATAGCACATGAGACTGCACAGCTAAAAATAATTAAATAAGTAGCCTGTGGGATGCCTTTCTTAAACCCTGACATCCAAACATCAGTAGTAGGACATCTGTCAACTAGGGATTATGCAAAGAGTATGGAAATTAGGCTGGTTGCAGACTTTCCGCATGGCAGGAAAATGCAAGAATCAGTACTGCAACAGTGACTATGAAGAACATTATTCATTCTCCAGTCAGACTGGCTGCTCATTCTCTAAATTATTTCAGTCTGTACTTTTTACCAGTAAGCTTAACACCTGGAGAACTACCATCATTTAATGCAACTATATGATCAGTACACTTCAACTTATTCCCCCTTGCAGCTCAAGATCACATTTATTATATTGCTTTTATCTGGCCTTTATTTTGTTACTTTGTAAACTCCAGGTGCATTACAGTCTTAAAAAAAAAACACTTCCTAGTTTAATACCACCGGCATTAACAGCAGTCACTGATGAGACTTCCTCTCCCCCACCTTTTTTAAAGTGCCACTGCATACTACTTTACAGTGTAACATGCACTTGACGTTAAGAAATGTATTATATTCACATTTGCATCTTTAGATATCCTTCCTTATTACTGTTGCAATATTCTTTGTACTCGGGCTATTCCCAGCCCGGATATCCCAACATCCATTCAGCATAACAAAGCCTTTATACCTTTCAGGTGTACATCAGACATATGTCCTATGTGCAATGCATATAAGGTACATGTGACTTACGGATGCCTAATCCTGAAAAATTTTTGCTGCCAGTCTGAAAGCTACTTCTGAATTTGGTCTGTACACCGTTCAGTGAGTTGCTTAATCTACAGAGCCTGATTACAGATAAGTGCCCCATTGGAGTTTCTTTCTTTCTTTTTTCGTCCTCGTAATTTGTTTTCATGTTTTCTAGGAAGGGGAAATGTGAATGTGGGGGGCAGGTTACCCATAAAGATAGACATGAGAAGTGCCTTTTTTGTTTGGGTGCTACGCTTGTCCCCACTCAGTGTGATATCTCAGGCATTTGTTCCTAAGGCACTCCATAGCTATTTGACTTCCCTTTCTATTTATCTGGAAAATTCGGCATCTGAAGCTTTTCTCCCAGGTACCATGGCTGTATCCGCCCTCCCTGAAGTTCAGCTGCCACATAAGAAAAAAGCTAAAAGAGCACATACTGAATCTACTGCTGTCCAGCCTGTACTGGATGTGTCTGGCTGGCTGGATGAAGAACCAAAGGACCAGTCATTGCCGATTACCAATTTCCTCTGCCGCAACTCAATTGAAGGCCGACATGGATCTGCTTACTCGCACATTCACTGAGGCTGTATGTACATCCTGGTATAGATGTAATGGAGAACTACAGCTGAATATATCTAAATGGCCTAGGGGAATTCCTCAAATTTTAGTTAGAGAAAAGGTGCATGGTACCCTCACTGAGGTGTGAAACTCGTAAATTTGTTAAAACAGGTGTTCCTTTAAGAAACAGAAAACCAAACGTGGCTAATCAAGCTAAGGATCCTCACAAAGTGTGACAGGACCCTCTTTAAGAGCTGTTCAATGCCCTCATGGCTGTGAAACCCCCAAAGGGATTGTTGGTCTCTGCTGCTCCCTGCTAATTCATGCCATCTAAGAGAATAAGTGATTCCAGTTCTTCAGATGGGGAGTTGGACTCTGGTGAAGAATCCTTTGGCTTTGGGGTCTGATGAAGATTCTTTGTCCCCTGACGCTCCTTTTCAGGAATTATCCTTTGGGGGTATAATGGTTTGTATGATGGAACATTTTAAAACGGGATTGTTCCCTAGTATCAGAGGTTCAAAATGTTCGAATCAAGTCTGGTATCCCACTCATGGCCCAGAAGGTGACAGGACTAACACGAAACAGACTACAAAGGATTAGTCAAGATAAAATCACTCTAGCTAGCTGATTTAGGAGACACACTCTCGGATATCCTCCTGTGGGATGAATAAAGAAACCTTGTTGAAGTTTTAAGTAGTTTATTCAGTTAACTAAGCTGACGGATGAGTATTCCTGTTCATCCAGGGTCAGGGTAGGATTTGTCAGGACTGTCTTTCATGAGTTTGTGGTGGGCTCTTCTGTTACTACCTCCTCCAATACTTTTCAGTATTTTTTGAACTCATCCAGGTATAAAGAGTACTGCAGCAATAAGGAAGGACATACTGCAGTTGTGTAAGATCTTTCCTTAACAGTAGATGTCTTGCTTCTCATTGTTGCAGCATTCAGTCCCTCCCTCTTGCCCCCTTTTCTTTTTCTGTTGCCCTACTTCAGGCCAAGAAGTTTCTTAATTACATCCTTATCTCCTTTCGTTTCTCTTTCTGGATGGGCGTGTTATTGGTTTGCTCTGGTTCTCGTGGGGCACTTCAGTTTGGAGGATAAGGTGTCTGTGCATCACATGTACCTTTACAGCTTGTGCGTAGGACATGTGTCTGTTGTGTAATGCTGGGAGAGTGTAAAGGCTTTGTTATGCTGGCTGGATATCCCATCTGTCCTTATAGTAAGGTAACTCTGTGGGCGTTCCATTTCTTGCACGTGACTAGACAGATACAAGCCAAAGGTATTGTATTCAATGGCATTATATTCAATGATTGGCCATATGGGGGCTGAATAATGGGAGACAGTGACATCCCCGGATCAAGACACAATCAGCAACAGTGCAGTATAGAATGACTTTCTTACAATAGTGGACATGTTGGTTAAAAGCTAAGTTGCTGTCCACATAAGTTCCCAAATCCTGAAAAACTGGATCAACTCTTGGGGGCATATTGTCAGTGTGGTAGGTATCTTGAGTTAGATGACTTCCCAAAGGATTAGTTTGTCCATGATTTGGTACCAGTTATTTATCTGGGGCAAACCTTCCTGCAGGATGGCCAAGTCATTTGAGCTGAATCATCTGCAAAGTTAGTTAGCCAAAGCCCTTTTGTATTGGCTTTTACTTCAGAAAAGTTAGATGCCAAAAAGGAGAGGTCCCAGCACAGAATCCTTGGGATTCCACTGGTGACTGGTCTATTTGTGGATTTAACTTCCCTGTTTTTTGATTACCTGCATCCTGTCTCTGAGACGGTTGTCAATCCACCAGGAGATATGGGAGGTTTATTCCCAGTATATTTAGCTTTTCTACTATGAGTGGGGAAATGTAGCCAGATCGAGGTACGCAGTGTTTACAGTTTTGCCCTCATGAATTGTTTTGGTGATCTTGTCAAAAAAATCCACCAGGCTGAATAAGGATGACGTATCCATAATGAATCCAAACTGAGACGGGTCCAGTGTTTGGTGGTTCCCTGTGTCCTGATGAAGTATTTTCATGATAAGTCTTTCCATGGCTTTACATATGAGGCTGGACAGACATTTGGGTCTGTAACTGCCTGGGTCTGTGGAAGGTCCTCCCTTATGCATAGGAATGACTGTAGCTGTTCTCCATTTAATTGGTGCAAAACCTGGTGTGGAAGCTGAGATTGAACAGTGTTATGGATCTGGCCTAATCATGCTTCATGCTATTTAAGTTGCAACCAGGGATCTATCAGTGCAGTATTTTTAACTTTTAATAGCACTTTTAGGACTTGGTGTTGTGTGATAGCTGGAGGCAAGCCACTTTCAGGTATATTTTGAGGGACAGATGGAGGGGGGGAGAGGGGTAAATTTAAGAGTTAAAAATTTATCAGACTGTAGATTCACTATATCTTCAGTGTCCAAACCAAAAAGTATCAAAGTCACATAGACAAACCAACTGGTAACAGCTACAAGAAAAACCAAGCCAAGCTAGAGTTTTAACTGTGTGATACCCTAAACATCTTGTAATAGAGGCGGATTGGATACATGCAAATGACGTCAAATGTTTCAGCTATATGGCTTTTGAATGTTCATGACTTTTTCTTTTTAATTATTTGTGGATACATTCAGGTCAATAAAGATGAACTCCTCTAGCTGTGGACGTGCGTGTTTCAGCCTTGTTATGACCTTATTGACACAGCATAAGTGGATTGTTTAGTTGTACTTTAGAAATGAAGAGTCTTTGCACCCAGATGATGTCCATAACCATTAAGGTGTCTGCGAAATACCACAACTAATATCCAAAACAAAAAGTAAAAAATTTACAGACAAACCAATTAGTAAAAACTACAAGAAAAACCTAGCCAAGCTACAGTTTTCACTGTGATACCTTAGGCCCATGGGATATATGCAGATAACCCCTTAAGGACTGTTTCAGCCTTCTTATGACTTGTCAGCACAGCATGAAGTCTACAGATATGAACTTTTTGTTAAATAGCTCAACGCAGTCAAGACGCATCAAAAGATCTTTCTTACCTGCACATTTATAAATGTAATTGGTTAGTATGCTGTAAGTCTTTTGGATCTATGTCCTGCATGCATTCAAAGACATGTACATAGTCACTGTAGGGTAGCTCCCTTAGAGGTTGTATGCAGCATAAATGAGGTTCAAGGAGGTTAGTGTCCTTAAGACACTTTTTTTTTGTTGTTCTTTTTCTTTAAAATGTTTATATGAACGGTCACGGACAAGACTACAAATTTTGCATGATTTAGACATTTGGCAGTATACTTTGATCATTGTGTTTTGTATTAACGAGTAACAGAACTACACTACATACCACAATTAGAGCATTGCATTACTTCCGACAATATTTTACTGCAAGTGAATGTCATACATGTACGGCACATTCTAGATCAGGTATGTACACCTTTGTGTAAAAACAGTGTAAGGTAAATCTGCCAGATACCTGCCTTGTTCTAGAAATTAACAAATATTGTCACATTTAACTGTGTGTCAGAAAGCTGAACAAGGCTTAAATCAACAATTACATCTTCAGGCAATCGTATGTCTTTCTGTAACTGTCTCCCTACATCTGCAACATGAAGATAAATTTCTTCTGGGTATAGCAGGGATATACGACTGCTTTTAAATTATAGCTTGGTACTACATAAGACTTTTTGCATCACAATACTGTTTGTTAGCAAACTGTGAATGGTTCAGCCCTGGTCCCAAAATATTACGGACAACAGTGACTGATAGAGTAAGTTTTCCATTAACACATACTTCCAGTTTACTTCTAAGCAGTTTGGCTGTATGCCCTAAACATTGTTCGGTGTTTAATTCATGGGAGTTAGTCTGAATGAGAACACTGGTTATTTAGATGTAACTGGATGAGGGCATACTCACTTGGGTTAGATAGTATGATCTGACAGTTGCTAAATAGTCCTGTTTATAACTGCACAATACTGGTGTACTGAATGTATGCAGTCTTGATTTCACAAAACAAAATCTGTGGTGATACTCAGCCTGTTAAAATTCACTCTTGGACCTACATATTGATTAGATTTAGATAAACAGTTGTGTTCAGTTTTTTTACAGCTTTGAAAGTTATTCATCTGTAATAGCATCAAAGACCTGAAAATGGCCATCCACAGCACTATCAATGTGTTAGTAAAATGCATTACTACCAGGGGGTTGTGTGTAGCCCACACCTGTTAGTGGACTGCTTGGTGCAGACTCCAAACACCCCCATAGTCTGACCACTCAGAGTATACATCAAGTCCAGATTCTTCACAGTTACAAACTTCATTTTGAGAAAAGTGAGACTGGTATGAACAGTCACAGAGGTCTTACTTGCCCCCTTTCTTGCTGAGAAACTGGGTGTGTAAGAGGACAGTCACAGACCATGTGTTTGGGGCTAACTGCTCCTTCTCGCTGTGATCTGGAGGTGAGGATGTGCAGTCACAGATGCTGTGCTCCGCCTTTTTGCTGCATTCTGTGGAAAAGGGTGATGCGTTAGACCTGCATATGTGGCAGTTTTTGGGGAAGTTCCTTTTGGAATATAAGTGTGCATTCTTTTGAGAACATTATCAGATACACGTTTATCTTAAAGATGCATCACATGCACTACTTTCTACTGATAGACAAAAGAAGTCTGTGGTTTACAATGTCCACTGATATATTGCAGTCCTTCTCAGTGCAAAACTTAAATCTGTGCTGCAATTAAGGCTATTGCAAAAAAAAAAATCTAAATCATGATTAAATTTGATTTTTCAATGAAAAATTTTGTTTGATTATACAGAGACACACGAGTGCATCCACGGCCAAGTATAAATACCCTGTTATTTATGACCAAATGAAATGACCTAATGCCATAATAGTTGACATATAAAATAACATCATTTTCCTCTTTTATGATCTAAATTAACATTAGTAAGCAGCAGCTTCTTTGCAGTACTGTTATCTGAAGCATCTTAATCATTTGCAGGAGTTGCGGGACTTCGCCTTTGTTGGTTTCCTTCTGGGACCACAGTTGTGTCAAAAATAGATTTGGAGAGATTTGATTCAATTGGGCCCCCTCTAGTCTTCTAAAAAGTGTTTATTCTTTAAGCACAGTCTTCTCTTTCCAAAAAATGCCACTGATCTCTCTCAAAAAAAGTATAGAATAACCTGTAACAGCCTTGGAAATAGCTTATAGTTGTAAGTGTACATCTATAGACTACCATACCAGATATTTAAAAGTACAGCGACTGCACAGTCCTGACTGCTACAGCAGTGATATATTTATTTACATATATAGATATGCATGCATGCATGTTCAAGTTATAGACTTTTTAAAGAACAAGTCTAAACTGTTTGAATAAAAATCGAAAAAAAATACTCACCTGCTTGTGCAACTCTTACGGGTTTCTGTGCTTTTTCTTCTGAAGTGCTAGCTCAGTGCTCTCTCTGTGGAAATAATCATCATCATCTATTTAAATAGAGGGAGAGTATCAACATGACCATCTCTTATAACAACCTCACAGGGTAATTTACTGATGCCAGCAAATCAGATATCACTGGATAAACACTTTTGTCAAATGTCATAGGAAGCAGCCTCACACACTTGCCCCTGCATGTTTTTTTTTTTCAAAATATTTGATTAAGTTTTCCATGAAAAGTAAAAGCCAACAGTATTCTCATTCTAGGACAAATTATTAACAAACAAGGTAAAAACTATTTACTATATATACATAGGCCTGAAGCAAAATTGCAGATCACAGTTAAAATACACAAGTTCTTTAGTATAAGTATCAATCAGAAAGAGTTATGCTCCATTTGTAAAGTCTCAATAAGTGCTAAAACTTTTGTCCAAGGGTTATTAACAAATGTCTTTGGATAGATTCTAAGTTCTTTGGTCTTAGTTTCTTTGGTTGCCATGTCTTTCACTGAAGACCCCTGCATGATTTTTCATGCTTCAGTTTCAACAGAAAAACGTGTAGCCAACATAACCAGCAAAAGCTATAACAATTGCCTTCCAGACATTCGAGCTTATCTCACTACCATTAGAACCGATGGAGATTTCAGTCTCCTAAACTGATATTTCACTCAGTTTTTTAGAATCGCCTTATAGTAATAAGAAAATACTGTATAAAGTTTTATTTTCATTCATCCTTTGATGACTGAATTAGTCCCACTAGGCTAGTGGCCTCTTCATGAGAGATCCAAGGTGGTTTTTATACTAGGCAGCCTGGTGAAGAGTAACGCATAAGGCCAGCAAGTAGAGGGAAGTACCAAACAGCCTTGGTTGGGTACAGAGTCAGCATAGGCACTTTTACATCAGTAGACGGCAGGAGGGTTCGCTGAGGTGGCCAGAAAACCCCTGTTGTCATGGCTGGGAGCTGTATTACAAAAGAATTGGGTTGGATGGGCAGACACAGCATAACTATTGCTGATTGTGGCTGCCTAGAACTAAAGTTAGAAAATGTATGTAAAATAAGTAAGCAAACTATTCAGAAAAGGCAGGATATAGCCACATGAAGTGTTCATATTGAAACAAAAAATACATTGTAAAGAGACTGTGGTAGAAATGTTGAGGCTGACTTAAGAAGTAGCTGAGACCAGCAACCATGTGAGCATCAAGAATGTCATACATGTACTATAATGAAGTTCATGAGGATAGCGAGAGACCTTGCTGAGATTTAGGGAATGCGAGTGTTAGGGCAGCCTAGTGGATCTGTGGCAAAATCTCTGCCTCACAACTCCAGGAACTGTGGTTCTGTCTCGACCTCCAGTCACTTTCTCTGGAGTTTTAATGTTCTCCCTGTTCTCACTAGCTACTCCATTTTTTCTCATCTCTGGGAAACTTGCATGTTGATTGGCTACACTAGTTATCCATATATATTGTATTTCCTTGAGGCCCAGGCCATGGCTGAAAAGGGCATAAGGACTAGTCCACTTACCCAATTAACAAATGGCAATTAAAAACGTGTTGCCAGTGTAACTATGCAGTAGGGCAAGGAAAACCATAACAAAGCAGATGTGATGTGAGGAGAATTTTGTAAAATATTAAAGTACTGGGATTTTTCTTCTGCATTTCAAAGTTGGGATATTTATTTTCTCTCTTATTTGTTTGCTCAGAACACATTGTCCTTCCTGCTGGCATGTGCTGTGGCATCAGGTGCCAGGTTGAGAGAGAGAGCATTTAATTTTGTGTTTTTGATTCTTTGTTGCTTGCATGGCTCATATATTGATTTTTGACCTTCACAGAAGAGTTTCTGCATTTTGTGACTAGAAAATTAAAGCTGGTGCCACATTCATGTGACCCCACCCCAACCCCATTTACAAGCCAAGATCTGCTCTGATACTGTGGTTATGTTGTGGAGGAAGGGCATAAAGTCAAGCAATAATGTAAATGTGTTTAATATGGTCACTTGAAGACCTGGATAAGAATAGGTAAAGATCTACTTGAATACTAATTTGTGTAGACTAAATAGAAGATATGTCTTCTGCATCTTACTGCATCTTACTGTATGTATACTATTGTACTAATTATTTTATATTGATTGTACTTCTGTGGAGCTTTTCTCCCTGGTCCTCCGCTAAAAATTGGATTCTGGCCCAATCAGACTTTCCCAGTAAACAAATGTAAATCAATAAATAAATAATACTTCACTGCAGGCTGGGTATTGAAATTAAGTGCAGGATTGACCGAGTATTTTCCATAATTGTAGGTCAGTGCTTGTACATTGAGGGTAGGCAGAAGGTACAATAGTCTTGTGGCAGGTCCTTCCTTGAGACACATGCCACCGTCCTCTCTAAGACAGGGGTAAGGTTTATGTCTGTTCTGTTTCAGCGCTGCTGGCAGCCACTTTGGAGAGCTGTCCTTGGCTGTCAGCATTGCCCATCTCATGGTCAGATGCCCATGCCTTGATCATGTTGCTGTGTACCTGTGGGGTGACCCCTTGAGATGCTCTATAATGTCCTCAATAGTAGCTCACAGCACTGTGGTATTATCCCTCAAACTCTGCAGGTCTTAATGGCCAAGCTTGAGGAGAACCTAGTGGGTCCTTTTGCACTAGCAGATCTAACATGTGTGACAACTTTTAAATGGCTGGGTAAATCTGTCTTCATGGGTTTTGGAGTGCACTTTTACAAAATAATGGGTCAGTATCAGCACTAGACCCTGTGCAGGCCTATCCATTACTGGCATTGCCTTTGTTTGGTGCATCCCCTTGTATTGCTGACCTGTTACCAAAATTTTGGTATTGCTGTTTTGCCCCTTGACCTTTGAGCATCCAGAGATTAGGAACTTTGCCCATTTTGGAGCTAGGATTTGAGGAAAGCTTTTCCTCACCCTGTATGTATGCATCCTGTAAAGGAAAATTGGAGAATCCGGAGGCCCGTATTTTGTGATCACAGAAGCGCAATTAGTCTTTACTACATGTCATACACTATGACATGACCTTGCCATTTAAGAGACCCTGAAGTTGAAGCCTGGTGTACCAACATGCAAATTAAGTCTTTCGCTAAATACTGATAGATTAGCTATCCTCTAAACTAACTTCAGAGTTTTATGCTAAGTGCTTCAACCTAAGTCTTTAGGGTATACTGTAGCAGTCTCTCTCCTACCTCAAAGTACTAGACAAGACCAAGTCCTCTACCCTCTGGTGTTATGGCTCAGCAGTCAGCTTTCTCGACCTCCAGTCACTTTCTCTGGAGTTTTAATGTTCTCCCTGTTCTCACTAGCTACTCCATTTTTTCTCATCTCTGGGAAACTTGCATGTTGATTGGCTACACTAGTTATCCATATATATTGTATTTCCTTGAGGCCCAGGCCATGGCTGAAAAGGGCATAAGGACTAGTCCACTTACCCAATTAACAAATGGCAATTAAAAACGTGTTGCCAGTGTAACTATGCAGTAGGGCAAGGAAAACCATAACAAAGCAGATGTGATGTGAGGAGAATTTTGTAAAATATTAAAGTACTGGGATTTTTCTTCTGCATTTCAAAGTTGGGATATTTATTTTCTCTCTTATTTGTTTGCTCAGAACACATTGTCCTTCCTGCTGGCATGTGCTGTGGCATCAGGTGCCAGGTTGAGAGAGAGAGCATTTAATTTTGTGTTTTTTTGATTCTTTGTTGCTTGCATGGCTCATATATTGATTTTTGACCTTCACAGAAGAGTTTCTGCATTTTGTGACTAGAAAATTAAAGCTGGTGCCACATTCATGTGACCCCACCCCAACCCCATTTACAAGCCAAGATCTGCTCTGATACTGTGGTTATGTTGTGGAGGAAGGGCATAAAGTCAAGCAATAATGTAAATGTGTTTAATATGGTCACTTGAAGACCTGGATAAGAATAGGTAAAGATCTACTTGAATACTAATTTGTGTAGACTAAATAGAAGATATGTCTTCTGCATCTTACTGCATCTTACTGTATGTATACTATTGTACTAATTATTTTATATTGATTGTACTTCTGTGGAGCTTTTCTCCCTGGTCCTCCGCTAAAAATTGGATTCTGGCCCAATCAGACTTTCCCAGTAAACAAATGTAAATCAATAAATAAATAATACTTCACTGCAGGCTGGGTATTGAAATTAAGTGCAGGATTGACCGAGTATTTTCCATAATTGTAGGTCAGTGCTTGTACATTGAGGGTAGGCAGAAGGTACAATAGTCTTGTGGCAGGTCCTTCCTTGAGACACATGCCACCGTCCTCTCTGAGACAGGGGTAAGGTTTATGTCTGTTCTGTTTCAGCACTGCTGGCAGCCACTTTGGAGAGCTGTCCTTGGCTGTCAGCATTGCCCATCTCATGGTCAGATGCCCATGCCTTGATCATGTTGCTGTGTACCTGTGGGGTGACCCCTTGAGATGCTCTATAATGTCCTCAATAGTAGCTCACAGCACTGTGGTATTATCCCTCAAACTCTGCAGGTCTTAATGGCCAAGCTTGAGGAGAACCTAGTGGGTCCTTTTGCACTAGCAGATCTAACATGTGTGACAACTTTTAAATGGCTGGGTAAATCTGTCTTCATGGGTTTTGGAGTGCACTTTTACAAAATAATGGGTCAGTATCAGCACTAGACCCTGTGCAGGCCTATCCATTACTGGTATTGCCTTTGTTTGGTGCATCCCCTTGTATTGCTGACCTGTTACCAAAATTTTGGTATTGCTGTTTTGCCCCTTGACCTTTGAGCATCCAGAGATTAGGAACTTTGCCCATTTTGGAGCTAGGATTTGAGGAAAGCTTTTCCTCACCCTGTATGTATGCATCCTGTAAAGGAAAATTGGAGAATCCGGAGGCCCGTATTTTGTGATCACAGAAGCGCAATTAGTCTTTACTACATGTCATACACTTTGACATGACCTTGCCATTTAAGAGACCCTGTAGTTGAAGCCTGGTGTACCAACAGACAAATTAAGTCTTTCGCTAAATACTGATAGATTAGCTATCCTCTAAACTAACTTCAGAGTTTTATGCTAAGTGCTTCAACCTAAGTCTTTAGGGTATACTGTAGCAGTCTCTCTCCTACCTCAAAGTACTAGACAAGACCAAGTCCTCTACCCTCTGGTGTTATGGCTCAGCAGTCAGCTTTCACCCCGTCTGTGGCTAGTCTAATTGCATTGAGTTTTCTAGAGCAGTGTAGCAACTGCATTTTGCTTACTGAATGTCCACTGCTACCAATCGACCAGGAAGGCAGACCTAAACCTCTAAGGTCCACTAAGTGTGTTGTCACATCTGTGACTGTATATATAAGAGTACAGACTCCACATTCACCCGCTGGATGAGTACAGGATGACTGTAACCTGTTTGTCTGGAGCAAGGAAGTGCGATGTTAAAAGGTCTTCATTACCCTTAAGACAGACAAATATGACAGCAACCTAGTTATGGCTCAAGTGGAATGAATGACCTGAGGTGCTCCCAGGGAGGGCATCAGAGAGATGTGATTGGGGTTACTATGCATGTGTTAGACTGGTCTTTAGTATTTTGCCTTCATCAAGAATGACTCTTAAATACTTTGTCAAGATGATTGGATTTAACAATTAGGTACATTATTGGTCTCATTACTAGGATGAAGTGGTGAATAAGACTTCCTGTTTTGTTAAGGAAGGCTTATAACTCTCATACCAGGGCTACTGCATACTCTCTAAAGCCTTTGCTGCCCTCCATTGGGCCTTTTTATACTAACTCAAATTCAGACAACATGGTGACACTACTCGGTGCTACAAGTCTAACCCAGAAGTAGGACAGAACTTAAGGTCCTCGTGCAACTCAAACGCTTATAAAAACATTTGTGTGGTTACCAAGATCCAGCGCACTGACAGCACTTACTCTGTACCAGGGTTTAGGGCCTATCACATCTTCAGACCCCTGGGTAACTGGGGGGGGTATGTTAGAAACAGTACTATACTGCCTGGAGATCCAGCCTTAACAAATCCTCAATACATTTCTAGTTGCAGATCCCCATCTGTGTTCCCAAAGATCATGAAGATTATATTAAAACCTTTGAAACATTAACTGTCAAACCAGTTACCTTCTTGCTTGGGAACTTCAATTATCCAAACATTGATTAGCACTCTTACTCCTCTAAAAATAGTTTTACATTGTCTTTTCTAGACTTTAATACCAATGTGCTGGACCGTATTGTAAAACTACCCAATAGAGGCTTCTTGGCCTGGTCCTTGCTGACCTTTCCACCATCTGTATCTCACCCCCACATCTCCTCATCCCTGGTTAAATCTGACCACAAATTGATAATCTTCTGTACTGTGCGTAGTTGTACTGCCTCATCAACAGATGAGGCCTTCTTTAGGCACTTTTTTCCAGGTCAAACCTCCTTCAGCTTGTAGAAAAATCCCAGCAGTCCCATCCAAGAAGACTGCTGTATTCACCTGTGACACTTACCACCACCTAAACAGCTGTATAGAAAAATGTCAGTACCCATCCACCCCAAACTTAATGGTAAATTCAGGATTAAACCTATCTGGAGGAACTCCCAAATAAATAAATTGCATAACAAAAGAAGGAAAGTGGAAATTTGTAAGAAATTCCCATTCCCACATGTCAAGACCACTGTGAAACACGTAACAAATCTAAGAACATTATTACAAAATGTAAAGCAGAATATGGACTTCAGGTTGCTTACAGATACAAAGGAAACTTGCACACCTTCCCTCAGCTATGTTACAAAGTAAAAGAATACTGTCCAACAATGCACTGAGGTCACCAGTATCATCACACTCTCTGATATGAAGGATGTAGCCAGTACATGAGCAGACAAATCTGTTGTTAGCATTACCCTTCTTACCCACCTTGTTGCTCCCACTATCCCCGAAATTGGCGATTCCCTTGAAATCGCCTTGGAACAATTCTTAGAATCCCTGTCAAAGACTGAAAAATTGTACTTCCATGGGACCAGAGAACAAAACAGGTGCCAGTTGTGCAGAATCTGAGCCTCTTCGTAAATTGTTCAACCTCAACTTGGGTTTGTGCCTGATACCTGGAAAAGTCACTGGGACTCCCCTACACAAGGATGGTCGCCTCAACAAAACCAGGTAATTATACGTCTGCCAGCTTCCTCAGTCTCTCATGCAGTCATGAAACGTATTGTAGTAGAACTCGTTTATGCACACTTTTATGTAAACTTAACTAAACTAGTCCCCACTCAGTTTGGTTCTGTGAAGGGCAGGTCCCATCTCTCCTGAACCTTGTAACCTTCTCTGAAAATGTTAGATGCTGTGGACAGAGGTCATGCTGTGCATACTGCTTATCTTTACTTGGCCAGTGCTTTTGATACTGTTCCCCATACTGGAATTATTGTTGACTGGATTGCAAATTGGCTGTCCAACAGATCCAAGATTGTGAAAGTTCCTAGTACACACACACTGAATTTAAAATTGTATCAGAAAGGGTGCCACAGGGATCTATCAGTACTGGACCCTCTCTTGTTTTGGCATTTATTTTACAGATATCTAAGCTAATACCCCAGAAGTGTGGTTGACCATGTTTGCTGACGGCTGCAGGCTAGGTAGTTATCTTCTCTTCCACTGATATTAAACAGCTCCAGCAAGGGTTGGAATATATATACATACCGGGCATACTGAAAACAATCTCAAGTTAAATCCATAAAAGTGCAGTGTAGTAGCATTTGGCAAAGCAAGGTACTCCCAAATCATGTATTATAAATGGTACTCCTCTTAAGAAAGAAGTGGTCATAAGAGACCTGGATACTTTTGTGGACAACTGTCTCTCATTTGATCAATTTGTTTCTAGCATAGTAAGGAATTCTTTCTATCTAGCCTAGTTAATTTCCAAGTGAAGCTCTTCAAGAGCCAAAGAAGTCATCCTACCCTTGTAGTTCTTCCCTTGTCATACCCATCATCAAATTCAGTAACCCCTTTGATACATACAAATTCAAGCACATTGCTTAGCTGGAAAGGCCCCAAAGATTTCTAGCCAAGAAAATTAAAGGTCTTAAGTCTTTCAGCTATCACAATAGATTAGCACACCTCTCTTTTTATACTCAGTAGCCTGCTGGGTGCTCTAAAGTGACTTGTGTCCTGCTTTTCGAGCCATGAAAGACCCAGTCATATTTGACGTCTTACTTCTTTGCTGAATGAGTACTTCTACAAATACCTGCATGAGGGACCTAAGTCTACACCAAAACATAAACAAGGCTCACTACAGAGCGAAGTTCCTAATGTTGAGTATTCTAAGCCCAATTCATAAATTGCCATTACAGGTCAAACAAAGTACTACTGTGCTACCTTCAAGGCTAGTCTTGATGACTGCATGGGTTGGCAGTTTACATCAGAATTATTATGCAAGGCCCTGCTTGAGTTGTTAAGGAAGCAGTATTAAGTGCTTGACAAGGGTGCCAAGAGCTTTTAGGCTCGTCTCCTTAAAGGTGTGTATGGCTCAGCATCTTGTGGTTTTTGTAATCGCTGCCTAGTACTGTTCCTGTATTCTTGTTGTGGTCATCTGGACCCTACTTTGCCACCAGAAATGCCCTTTTGGAACTCTGTTGAAAGAGTACAAGCCCAGGGTCACTACACTATGGAGTGCTTTTGCAAGGAAGCCATCTTTTCAAACTGACTACTTTCATTCTCCTTTATGTTAGTAAGAAGGTGGATGATGCCTCTTAGTGCCCTGTCCCCAGCTGAGTGTGGCATGAGATCCTCTAAACATGCTAGAGCTTACTCCTTTATAATCTCTTCTCATTTCATGTCACAGAGACCAGTCAAATATGGGAACTTGTATTTAAAATGGCTGAGCAAATCCCCAAACAATGTTTAGTACAGATGGGATTTGCTTTTACAAGTATAAGATTGTAGTACAAAGACCAGTCTCACCTTACTGAAAATGTAACATGAAGTCCGTATTCACAATACCATTTTTATAAATTCAGGGTCAAAATAAAAATCCTAGAATCTTTGCTTTCGCACTAGCTTGTAATGCATATACAAAAAATAAAACGGGTAACAGTTCAAAGGTGAAAACCCATAAGACAGCTTATTATTTCTATACAAAACTTAAGCTTGATAGTGATTCAAAGGGTAAAAGCTCATAAATGAGCTTATAATTCCAAAACAGAAAAGAGAACAGATACCAAGTCCAAGATTCAAAGTGGGGAGAAGAGGTTCTCTGTCTTTGCACCAACATTGTGAGTCATCTCAAGACACCAGTATTTCACATGATCTTGGATGGACATGTCTTGGGCGTCTTAAGTTTAAGATCACAAAGGAGTATGCTCAAGGAAAGAATGAAATTTTGAGAGCTCTTCACAGATGCTAAAACTCTGCCTGTCCAAGGGGTCATAGAAATCCTTCCTCCTTTGGAAAGAAGCCAAGAGTCTTACTCCTACTGCCTTAGTTTTGAAGAGGTCTCATCCTTGACATTTGAATAACGTAGCATGTCTAGTTGTAGATGGTGATTTTTTTTGTGCAGTAGGGTCTCTGCTGCCACGGTGTGTCTGTAGGATGTATCTGGCTATGAAACCTTCCTGGTAGTGTCTGAGATCCACATATTAGTTTCCTTCTGTTCCTTGTGGATGGATGTGTACCATTTTTAGTACAAATTGCTACTGGATGGTTTCCCCTGTACTGCTAGTGTGTTTACTGAAGTGTTATCCATGGTAGCAGAGGCTTTACAGGAGGACTTTTCTGTGTTTTCACACCTGAAGCTCTAATTGATGGACTAGCTAATTGTTTCCTTGTCAATAGGGTACATTTGTATTAGCATCCCTAGCTTAGAACCTCCCATGATTGCAGGTCCTGAAGGTCTCATTACAGTGTAAGGAGACCTGAGTTTGACTCAGAAGATTGCCTTTGTTAAGACAGTTTCAGATGCACTTCAGTGCAGAGCATTCCTGCCTGCAGAGATGGCCTAGAGGGTTATAACTTGGATAACCTGGGTAAGGGCACAGAGGAAGGTGTAGGCTTGCCCCCTTCTGTAGCTTACAAGGCTTGCTATTCATTATGGTTTTCAAGATTACCTTCATACCTGAGGGTGCAGATGTAGCAGTAGGTGGTATGGTTTAACTGGCCACACATTCATCACTTGCTGGTAGAGCTTGTAAAGTATAAGCCATCTCACTAGGCTTTGCAGTGGTAGACTGGTCCCCATCAGTGTTGTTATGGACATTTCCTACCTGCAACAGATCCTGGTAGCAGTTTTTCAGTGGGATGGGAGTGCCACAACAGTGGAGAGGTGTATGTTTCTTGCATTTCTGGAGAGAGAGGGAGACCAGAACATCCCTTGCTTTTGTCTGACAACCATTCTGTGATGCATATAAACAAGCCAAGCAATGCACATACACACAGAGGTGATGCACATCTTACATTAAGTCACAGTCAGAAGTATCCCCAGGGATTCACATTTTAGGAGAAATAAATATGTTGGTGGATTCCCAGAGCTGAATCTCCAGATGACTGCTGGATCTGAGGATTTTGGGAGTCCTGTTTAGTCATATATTTGTGGGAGTGCACTCACCACAGTCCCCTGATGATGATCTTAAGGATTTTTTACTTTTATAAAAAGAATGAGATTTAACTAAATCTAGACATCAGACTTCTTGCCACACATTAAGTAGGCTAATACCCCCAAGAAGGTTGTAAGTAGAAAGTCCAGCTTTCAATGTGAAGTTTTTTTTTTTTTGTAGCAGAGTCAAATGATTGCATCAAACAATGTCTGTCATTCATTTCCTGGCTGTTAAAAGGTAAAAGAAATACCTTCCTGCTAGAGAAGTTAAGATGTTGCTATGTAACTGACTGTCAGTTTTTTTTTTTTTTTTTGGGGGGGGGGGGGCTGTTGGCATCTCCCTCAAAAAAAAAAAAGTGTTCCTGTGGGAGATCCCCCTCCATGATTGCATCCATCCAGTATTGGGCCCCCAGCCATCTAACACTATAAAACAGTTGAGAATTTTTGAAAATCCAAATGCTACATCAAATAGAAAAATCCAAAAAAATGATAGTGAGAGAATATGTAAAGCATCTCAGTCCTTAATAAGATACTTACAATTGTTCATCACATGATTTAGTAATGATCAGAGAACTCACAAAAGAAAACAGAAGTTGTCCACAGCCATACTGTCCCCACCTGTCTTTATTACAAACGAAAGGTCTTTCATTCTCAGTTACAGAATTTCATCAGTGTCCCAGACTTCCACCACACCAAGTTTAAAAAAAATCTCTTGAGCAATATGGTCGTGGATTGTTTGCATTTTCTTTAGTGGTTATTTTTTCATTGGTCTGATTTTTTTTTTTTTTTGTGATCAGGGCTTTGGTCTTTGTTAGAGCCAAGCACCTTTCCCACACGCCACCTTTGACATAGACATCTACATGCTTCTGATGTAAACACTGACTTATGGCCAATCCTCTTTTGTGCTTCCTTGTTACGTTTGTTCCTTGTTGAATAGGGCACTTAAAACAGTCCATTGAGTTGGGCCTTGATTCTGAGTCGGGCATCTTTACTTTTCAAAAATCACAGCTGCAGTCAGAGAAATGCATTTCAAGTATTCTAGAATAGCTCTTGCTCCATCTTACTTAATGCAGAGTAGAATACCACAGCGCCAGTCAGAAAACTACTAGAAGGCTGAATGCTGCTTTCCAAATTTAAAAATACCTTTTTTGCACAATGCGAAAGTGCCTCAGCTGCACTAACAGAAATGCAGTTCAAGTGTTTTAGACTAGCAGCTATTACTGCACTTTCAACATTACCAAAGTAGAGGCTGTGAAACAATCTGGAAGGGGCAGAGAGGAATTTGGATGGGGTAAAATTAGTTTGTTGTCGCTGAATAGATTGCCCATACATGTCAAGCAGAGTGCCTCTTTGGACCTCTTCAAACCTTGAGAAAACTTGACTGGATGACTGGATGGGAGGAAGGAAATTCACCCGCCCATCACATCAGTCAGCAGGAAAGTAAAAAAGTAAATAAGAAAATAATAGGGGATTGTTAATTGTTATGGCTAGGCTTGTATAGGCCCTAGGGCTGATAGCCTAGTACCAACCTATGAACCTATGAACCTATGAGGATATAAAGATAACTGTGTCAAAACTTGTGTGCCAAGGTTACATTAATTGATGACGTAGTACAATGTTTGCTATATGACATTATTTAATGGATAACATAGTAGCGTTTTTACGTTGTGCCATCAGTTTCTTGAGGCAAGTCCCTACTGTTGCAGCTCTGCTGTTGGTGTTCTGCTTCAGGCTACAATTGTTGAGCAGTTTTCTGTGTACTTCTGCATGAAAAACCTGCATATTATGTCGACCTGATGGTGCAGAACATCTATCCAACACTGGTAATTCAGTGTCAGTTAAGATGCCTTTCCAAACAACCTTTCACAGGAAGCCATGGAGCTTGCAGCACTTGTATTCTAATGGAGAAGCAGCCGATCACTTAAGTAAGGGTACACATCTGCTTCCTGTATTAATGACCCACTGCATATGAAACAGCAGGGAGAAAAGGGCTGTAAAGGGTAAGGCATCATAACAGGAAAAAAATGCTTGGTGGGTTTTATATGAACCATAATGTTAGCTGTTGCTTAACACCAGAGTGTGTGTATTTCTGTTTAGGTATACACAGTATACCTACTCATTGTTTAATATTTTTAATTTCCAAAGATGTAGGTGTAAGATTGATAGATGTTGTTTTCTGACCTTTATTCCACCTGATAGTGGTCTCATTTGTAATGTACATGCTCTTTAGTGATGCCTACCGTTGAGATGGTATCTGTGGGAGAGATTTTCTTTAACAGTTTTCAGCATCACTGATGGACAAAGGATATGTATACTCTTCTGTCCTTTGCTTCTGGATACAGTAGTGATCACTGCTATACTGTACTACATATAACTAGTTTGAAATATTGCTTTTCACTGTAACAGCAGCCCCATTCAAACACACTGTACAATCTTAATTTACAGCAATGTGTATGTTTGTGCATCAGAAATGAAAAAAATGTGAATTTTTGAAAGGGGCTGTACTCTTCTGACCTGCCCATGTATGTGAAGGTGGTGATAACCAACTCTATGGTCACACCAGCACGCAGAAAGCTACAGAAAAAAAATCTCCAAATTTTTTTTTAATGATTAGTAGTACTTTAAGGTGTGTTATCCAGTAGATCTACAGGCTTCAGTCAAACTCGTGTTCGATATCTATAGAATAATGGAGATCCATCTCTGATATTACGTTTAAATTACAGTTGTCAAGCCTTGGAAGCACTAAATTTCTTTTGCAGATTTTCTTTGGACTTGTTTATTCATTCTGTAATAATTTATTTCAGGATTACCAGCAACCAAAAGTTATACTGCCACTCAGTGGACAATACTAGGCAGATAAACTTCAACTTTATTAAGGTATTTTATCACAACACACAATAAGAGTAAGCAAGTGGACACTCTGTATAAATGGAAACAACAAAAGTGACTAGTTAATGTGTTGAGTAAGCAGAAAGTCATCAAGACGGTTTCTCGCCTCATCATGTGCCAAGTCAAAAAGATATGTTTAACTCTCCTCTTGAATGCGGCCAATGACCGACACTCCTTGAGCCTCTTTAATAGCAAATTCTACTGGTGAACAACATCTAGAAGTTAGATTGCTAGCAGCCTGTAAGATAATGTGTGCAACACCCAGGTGGGGCCCAATAATCTCTTTCAGGTAGGAGAGACCAAGGGCATGAACTGACAGATGCACTTAAGACTTGGTATATCATCTTGTAACATACGGTAAACCAGTGTCAGCTGCACAGGATCGGTGTAGTATGTTTGTTACGAAAGGTATCAGCAAGTAGCCTAGAGCAGAGTTCTACACTGATTGTAAATACTCTCAACTCCAGTGTCAGGAAGTCCCAGGTAACAGGAACCCACAGTGATCAAACTTGAGGAGAGCATCACATCAACAACAACATGAAGATGACTTGATATGTAAGGTACTTAATCCTTGTGTTTCATAAGTGGAAACATGAGGGCTTCGCAACAGCCACTATCTAATCCTAAGTGTGAGCCTGGAGTCTCGACCAACACCAAGATTACAGACCTTATCAACAAATTCAAACATGCTGTTGCAGTACATAATGAAGTTTGTGCAAAGCTGGGGCAATAGTCCCTCAGGGTTGTGTGAACGATCAGTGTCTCAATTTTTGAGGTATTTAGTTTCAACCAGTTTAGGATTACCTAAGAATGTATGGTTTCTAAGTCTTTGGCTCAAGCAAACAAATTCACTATGTTTTCATGAAGAAAGGAGCAGTAGGTCTGAACTTATGGCAGATGGACTGCCAGCCCATCATGGGGCATAAGGACATGTATAGAGGCACACAGTCTCTTATACCCGGTAGCAGTTACAACTGGAGCTTACCTGCTGCTTATATTTGCTAGGTAAAAGGAAACTGGGTCAGCTGGTGAAATTCATTGAGTTACAGGGAGTATACACAGCCAGAATTTAGTTTTGATCTCAGTTATTTTTTTCTGGTTGGATTAGTATTTTTAAAACTAATTTGTCAAGTAACAATTTGCAAAACATTCTTTCAAAAAAAAAATAAAATAAGTCTTCACACTAAAACCAATTGTCTAGTTGTTATTCAGCAGAATTTACAATTGACCAACAGAAAAGAAGACCATTTTTCCATCCTAAAAGAAAAAAAATGAAAGGAACTGTTTATCTTGCTTTCTATGAAAGTAATGCAGGAATTGTTAAAATGATACAAAAACTTTTAACTTATGAAGCTACAAGTTAAAAGTCGAGAGGAGCACCTCTTCCAGTTCCACCCTAATAATCATTTAGTCATCATCAACCCCACCCCCCTTTTTCCCATTTTCTTCTACATGGGTCAGGGTGGTGCATCACTTGCAACTACCTCTATCTAGTGCCATTCTCAAACCATTTTTGACAGTCATCCAGTCTCTCCATTTCTTGGCTGGATGAACTTGTTTTATCTTGCCTTTTTCCTGTCTCTCACAAATCTTCATCAAACTGTCTTCTCCTTTTCTGCACGTTTGACCCACAGTAATCTGTTTTCATTGACCATCTCTCCAACTGAAGCTAATTTGGCTTATGCTCTGGTGTTATCTCTTCATCTATACCATAGTATGCATTCTACCCACCTATCTCAGGCACTTCATTTCCACCACCATTAGCTTCCTTATCTGCTCTGCCTTCATTACACAGGTTTTGTTGTCATGCAATAGCACAAGTCACACCACATCTCATTTTTAGCTGCTTTGGCATTTCTCCGTCTTGCACACCTCCTGCCACTCTATGCCAGTTGTCTGTACCACCTCTGATTCTAGCCTTGACCTCCTCATCTCTTCAACAGCCCCTCCCAGATACTGGAAGTTGTTAAGCTCTTCTGTTATTTTCCCTTCTATCTCAATTTTCAGCTTCTTACTCCTTCACTATGTCCTCACCTGTCTGTACTCTGCTTCTTCCCATATGCCATTAGGTTTTCATTACATTTCCCCCTCATTTGCTGAAGCTCCTGTTTAGAGACTGCCTATAATGCCACATCTGTATAAAGCAATTTTGCTCTGTTTCCTCTGACCGTTTGTTAATGTAGTCCATCTTCAGTATGAGCAGCAGTGGGCTCAGAGCTTTAGCCTGATACACACCCACTCCCACTGGAAACCCCTCTGTGACTCCAAACACTGTTCATATTTGTGTCAGTGGGTCTTTGAACGTAGCCTGCAGTAACACTAAGTGTACAGAGTAGGTGATAATATGTTGGTAACAAAATATACCACTAGGCCTAGACATCTTGCTTGCAATTCAGGGCCAGATGTCTACATGTTCATTCTACATTTTTCTCAGGGTTTTTTCTTTCAAGTTGGACCATTGCAGGGCTGCCTAAAACAGCTTTGTTGGAACCTTGTCTTATTCTTTCTCCAAGTCTAATAATGCTCTGTTAGATCTTTCCACATTTTCTGCTTCTTCTATGCCATCTCCTTCACTGCAGACATTGGGTCAGTAGTGCTTTATCCTGATTTGAATCCACACTTCTCATCTATCTTCTTACATTCTACCTTTCCTCATGTCCATTTATTAATCACCCTCTCCAGAACTTTCATGCAGTGTGTGACATGATTTTGATACCTCTGTACTGCCCACAGTTGTGAATGTCCCCTTTGTCCTTGTATTAGAATGGTTATACTTCAGTCATCTGTGATGCACCTTTCTCTCCATACTGCTATGATTACCCCCAGGAGACATTTTTCTCCTAACTCACCCAGCATCTTGATCATATCTGCCATGACTTCATTTTAGCCTGCTTTCCCTGACTTCAGTTTCCTTCGTGCTGTTTCATCGTAAGCTGTGTCTGGGGCAGTACAGCTTTTGTGGCGTTTTCTTCATGCAGAAGCTGCTGTTCAGTTCTCCTTCCCATCTGTCTTTGATGTCCTATGGCCTGGTGAGCAAGTTGTTTCTGGCATCCCTTATGAAGGCTGTCTGATGACTCTCTCCTTTGTTTCTGTCTTTGCCTTACAACCTGATGAAGTTTCTTTTTATGGTCTGCTGAATCACTTTCCAGAAAATGCCTTGCAACTGCTCTTTTAGCCTTTTTATTAGCCTAGTAAGTGGAAATAAAAAGTGAAATGAAATATACTAAAGGTATACTTCTCAAAGTCTTAACATAAATCATAGACAAAGCCAAAATAATGGTAGGACAAAAGCCAACAATCTGGGACAGATTTAACATGTTGCCCTTATAAAGTTAGAAAGTTAAATGAATAATAGGTTTTGCATTAACATGCATTTTCTGAAGGATATGAAATGTTAAATTCTGTTGTCTGTTAAGTCATTTCAGTCCTCTGATTTACCAGGAAGAAAAACAGAATTTGTAATGCGAGAGAGACAAAAAATAGGCAAAATTCTTGACAGTTGAGAGGTATGACTGAAGGGATTTTAAAGAAAGTCTATGTGATGTTGTAGATGGAAAAAAAAACTCTGGGACATGGTTAACATCAGTGGAGGCTGAAGCTCTCCTTTAAGAGAAATTCAAATTGACTAGTTTAGAACAGGAAATACAGTACAGTAACAAACACCTGATTATTAATGTTAGGTTTTATGGATATTTCATCTCAAGTTAAATAAAAATGTCCACACTTGCACTTCTAAAGGTAATTGTCGGTGTTTTGAGATGGATTGGCTTAACAGTCTGTCTCATTACTGTTGCAGTCTTATAGTAAGGTCCAGTTTGACTGGTAAGCTTGAAATTTCTAAAAATTGCATTGATGTTGGGGAATCTGTTAAATAGTCTCAGAATGATATGCCTGTAGTGGTTATAGGGAACTTGAGAAAATAGAATGATTTTTGTGAGTAATATTGGAAGAGATCTCTTGGATTATAAGAAGTACATTTTCAAAGTGTCTATTGTTTAAGCACCTCATAAGTGTGTAGCACCTCCTATCGGTTAATTACAGTAAACTGGGATCTAATAATTAATATGGATACATTCAGTGTTATTCTGAACCTTCCAATTCTCTGTTTCACTGTTTGGTTGAATATAAAAAAGATTGTCAAGAATTGTGCGTCTCTTTTTTACGTAGTGCTTTTTTGGAAAGCTACTTTTAATATACTTTAAGAACAAGACCCTTGAGTTATGTTAGCAGACACTTTAGCACCATTTCTAGTTGTGCATTTCTGTGGTAAGTTCCAAATTCCTAGTTAAACCTTTCTTAAAACTGCCACAGTATGTCCCGTGGCTGATATTGTACAATAACATATGTATCCTGTATCAGGTTGAGTCAACGGTTATATTTATTTATTTCATTTTATTTTACATTTGTTGACCGGAGAGTCCAACTGGATACAAGTCCATTTTCAGTGGAGGCCCAGGGAGAAAAGCTCCAATAAAACAACTTTAAACAATACGATAATTGATTACAGACATAGAGAACAAAGACTGACATTATTTTGACATACATAGGTTTAGGGTAGATAAGATTGGCATTACAGGGTTATATATATATATATATATATATATATATATATATATATATATATATATATATATATATATATATATATTTTTTTTTTTGTTTTGTTTTTGTTTGCAGCATTCATTTATTCATGTAATAGACCATCAGCTCAAAATGTATTCTGCTACATGAGGCATTATATTATAATTAATTATGTGTTGCACCGTGCTAGACACTACTTGTGTGCTTCTTGTGTATATTGCCTGTTTAGGTCATGGCTGGAATGGACCCTCTGGAAGAACTCACACTCAGTGGTTGAATCAATAAATTTGTAATTTCTGCAACAGATAAGCAAAATGCTTCATTTTTAAGAAAGGCTAATCAGGATTAGTTTATGCATGCTGTGTTTTAATTTGTAGTTTTGTCTTGAAACTTTTGGCTAGCCAATAGTGCTGACCCAGTCTGGCTATGTAACTGCTCTAATAGCAGTATATATTTATTTCTTTAGCACATCAGTAGCAAAAATGAATTGTAGTTTTAAATATGCAATATATGCAGTACTTGTACATAATTTCTGTTATGCCATAGAGATTTCTAGCCATACAGTTGTTTTTCCCCCAGCTAAACAATTTCTAGACATACAGTTGTTTTTCCCCCCAGCTAAACAAGCAACCAAAACCTATAATTGTCTAGAAGGCTTGCTCTTCAGAACATCATCATGCCCCCACCTACCCTCCATATCTGTCTTTTGCCCCCTCCCACCCCCCACCCCCACCCCCAATCTAGTGCTGGAACCTGGCAGCTGCTTGCTGCGTAACTCCACGTTCCAGCTTTCTGTTCAAAAAAAAAAAAAAAAAAAAAAGTTTACTTCCAGTTGTGACAGTAGGCTGGCACTGTTCCTAAATGTGAATGTATAAATGTACCAGTGCCTCCAGTAAAACATCCAGATAGCAGGAAGCCAACTACTGACTTATAGATGGCTGGCACCAGTTGGGTGTGGGTTGAATCTTAACACTCCCAACAAAGAGTGAAGTAATAGCAAGAAAGAGCAAACAAGTCTGTTTCAATTAGTAGTTTACCAAATACAGCCTGGGCCTAAAAGCATGCAGGGAGTATACCCTGCTGTCCTGGGTAGAGGCTTCCAACCTCCACACCCAGACTGGACTGCACACAGGCCACTTACAGAGCTGAGTCTTCGGCCAATGCTCTTGGGCTCCTGTCTCACAATTTATTGTGCAAAACATCTTCCAGTGCCCCTTTAGTCATAGTAAGGACTTTCACACAAAGTAGTATTCTTACGAGCACACACACACACACACACACACACACACACATGCTTGCTCCTCCCAGGGAAGACTGACACAATTCTCCAATTCCCCACAGCCTTCCTCCTGGCACCACCCTGGAAAAGCCAGAGACGTCCAGTTACCTACTGTTCTTAAAAGCCATGTACAACGCTTAGTCTTGTTTCAGTGTTAGTAGACTTTAAGCAGTCGACTTGGGAAATGTGTGCCATACAGTTTGCTAACCAACAGTGTAAATGATTACACTCAAGTAAATGGTGTGTAAATGTAATAAATAAATACCAGCCTTAAAGGCTTAAAGGTAAATAAATGAACTTTACTTAAATAATAAATGAAGTAGTACAACTATACAGTACAATATATGTAGGTTAGCACAAAAAGAGAAATCAAATAAAAGGGAGTAAAATAGCATTCATACAGAAAAAACTGAGCTCCAGATATCCCAGGTTCCCTTGCTTGAGCCCTCTACAGAAATACTGATCCTAGATAGATTAATATCTAGTACTAACAGTTCCACACAACAATAAAACATAATCTGTTAGTATCTCTTTTTCATATTATGTAGTTATATCCATGTTTTTCCCACAGTCCCGGTGTCCATGACATCATCATCCTGTTACTGGGTACATGTAGCTTGACCATTCGTTTTAATCGCCACTGTAACAGTAGTATTTGCAAATATACGTCTGCTCCTTTGAATCCTGAATGTGCCCTGATGTTCAGATATATGCAAGTTAAGTATATGTCCGCAATTATTGTCAAATTAAATGCAGATGTTCTTCATGTTTCACTGTTGCAGTCATTAAATTTGGATTATCTGCTTGCAGGGTAGCGCTCAGTCAGCCTGATTAACAAAGTCTTGGGTCCTGCATCAGTTGCTGTCCCTTCTTCCATGACATCGGGTCGTCAGGGGTATAAAACATGCAGCCGACACCATTACATCAGTCTTTCTTGCCGTGCGGTGCCTGAAGCAGAAGCAGTTCGCAAGTGCCAGTTGGGCAACTCCTGAAATTTTCATTTTCGAGTTTCAGAACCGAAGTCTTCAACAAAACCTAAGTACCCCATTGGGGAAACTTTTTCTTGCTCCTTACCGATGTCAGTAAAAGTTAATAATTGCATTACTTGTGGAAAACAAATACCTCATAAAGATTTTAATTCATACTGTATTCCTTGCCTAGGCCCTGACCACGACATGCCTTGCTGTCGGTTTTGTGCCATATTTAATCAGCACACTATCCATCGGTATATTTTCACCTCTAAATATTTTGGTTCTCGGTTTAATTATCCAGAAATGTTATCTGTTAGCCATCCGACTACCGGGATTCCGAAAAAACACAAAGATAAAGACAGAGACAGGCCGCCGAGGTCCAAAACTGCCGACGACTCTTCTCCTAAGCCAGTCGCCAGTTCGCTGGTACTCAAGTGAGGCGCTTTTGCAGCCCCTGATACCAGCTATATCTGATTTGCAGGCCTCTACTGATACCCATTCGGAGTCCGATATGCCGCGAGATGCTTCAACTGTGGAACCCGCTGATGTCTTAATCTTGGATGGGTCCAGAGCCGCTGTGCAGGCACCGGCTGCTGAGGGTGTATTCAGGCCTACGGACTTGCATATTAAACCGATGGCCTCCTTCTTCACTTAGGCTTAACTCTCGAACCATGCCTAAAAACCCGACGCCCAGGCCACATGCTCAGGCCTCTATGCCTAAAAAACAAGTTATAAGAATGGCTGAAGATTTAATAACACTAATCAGGAGTAGCCGACCCCCCCCCCTTTCTAAGAGGCCTAGGACTAAAGTTGTTTATGAATCTTCTGACCAGGATTCTGTTTTTTCTGATTCTTCTGATGATCTGGATTTGCCCTTATCTACTTATGAGGATTCTGATGCAGAGGACTCCATTCCCTCTGCTTCCACTCCAGAGGATTTTTCTTTTGGGGAAACCTTGCATACATTAAGGGAGCATTTCCACTGGGAAAGCCAGGATTTTTCTGATTCAAAAAAGAGGCTTAGGGATTTCTTACTCCTATCTCAGCTTTGGCCTTTAGCTCTTCCTCCTGTACCAGACATTGTTCATGATGCTTTTTCAGAATCTAGTTTGGCCCCTGATTCCTTGCCTCCTGCTCCCAGAAAACCTGACAGATACTACAGGGGCCCTGAGTCACACAAGTTCCTTTTTAAAAATCCTATTGCGGATCCAGAGACTATTTCACAGGGGCCTAAGGGCATTAAGGCTTCTACTGCTAAAAATACTACCCCTTCTGATAGAGACTCCAGGGCGCTGGATAGATGGGGTAAGAACGTTTACAGTTCTGCAACCGTGGCCATTAGGGCTTTAAACTGCCAGTTTCATATGTTAAAGTATCAGCAACATGTTATTAGATTGCTTAAACAGAAAAGATGTTGATTCCTGACTGTGTGGAAAATAAAGAATTACAGGATTTAATGCATTCTGCTGAACAAGTTGGAAAGCATACTTTGCAATGTGGTTTTGATTCATTAGAGGCCTCTTGCAGGGCTGCTGTTACTAGGTCTGTGCTCAGAAGGCATGCTTGGCTAAAGGAGCAATCCTTGCCTGATCATGTTAAAGCTAAATTGTTGGATGCTCCCTTAAATCAGGACTTTCTGTTTGGCAACAAGGCTGAGGAAGTTCTTAAAAAGATGGAAGATAAAGCTAAATCTATGCAAACTGTTAAAGATTTCTTACAAGTTCAGCCTCCTAGATTTAGTAGGCACTGGCCCTCTAAGAATTGGTCCTTTCCAGCCCCTTCTAGGTCTTCTCAAGCCAAACCGAGACACAGCAAATGCCCCAGGTTTCAGTCCCGGGGAGACACAGGACTAAGCAGTGGGGGGCCTCTACTTCCAAATCTGGGAGTAATAAGACTCCCCCCTATGGTAAACTGTCTCAATGACTTCCGTTTAAAATAACCAAGCGCTTATCAACTGACTGCCCTTTGGGGGGAAAAATTGTTCTTCGTGCAAAGAACTGGGAACTTATTACCCAGGACATATGGGTTTTAAATATAGTGTCCCAGGGATACAGATTTCACTTCCATACGTTGCCAACACCAAGTGGGTGGCTGGACCTGCCCCCAAATCAGTGGGCAGAGGCCCAAAAACAAGTACTTTCTCTCTTAAGCATGGAGGCTATTCATCTGGTACCGGAAGAGGAAAAGGGACAAGGTTTCTACTCAAGACTTTTCCTGGTACCCAGAAAAGACAATCCATGGCGTCCTATCCTGGACCTGTCTACTCTAAACACCTTTTTGGAAATGCCAAAATTCAAGATGCTGACTCTTCACCAGTTACTTCCTTTGCTAGGCAAAGATGCCTGGTTGGCAACACTAGATTTAAAAGAAGCATACCTGCACATCCCAGTCAGGGAATCTTGCAGAAGATACCTACGCTTCAAAGCAGGCTACACACACTATCAGTTCTCTGCATTGCACTTTGGCTTATCTACTGTGCCCAGGGTATTCACAAAGTGCCTAGCTCCAGTTATTGCATTTTGCAGGCAAAGAAATATTCAAATATACCCAAACCTGGACGGTTGTCTAATTCAGGCAGAAAGCCAGGACATACTTTTGAATCATCTGACCTTTGTATAAAGGATTCTAACTTGTCTGGGGTACACCATAAACGAAAAGAAATCACAACTGGTACCCTGTCAACAAATTACATTCCTGGAATCAAGCTTGAATACAACTTCCCAGATGGCTTACCTCACGCCAGAGAAAGAAATTCATTTGACAACCTACTTCAGACAAGTGGCCACAAAAACCCTGCTGTCTGCAAGACAAATACTGCAAGCCTTGGGGTTCATGGCCTCCTGCATTCTTTTAATTCCATATGCAAGACCTGCATATGAGGAAACTACAGTGGTATCTAAAAAGCCTTTGGTGTCAACATTCTCAAGATCTAGAAGCAACGATTCCTGTCATACTTTGCCTGTGCCTAGAATTCCTTTGGTGGGCAGAGGCCTGACACCAAAACTAGGCACTACCTTTCACACCACCCCCTGCCGCCCAAACCCTAACAACAGATGCATCAGACTAAGCATGGTGGGCTCACCTGGCAGTGAAGTGCATTCAGGGCAAATGGAACCCAAGTCAAATGCTCCTGCATATCAATCAAAAAGAAATGTTATCTGTACAAAATGCTCTGACAGCCTTCAAGGACCACATTCTTCCAGGACAACTTATGGTAAAGACGGACACCACCACTGTTATGTGGTACATAAACAAGCAGGGGGGTACACATTCTTGCCCCCTCTGCAGACTAGCCATGGGATTGTGGAACACACCCTTGAGCTACCAAGTGCACCTACAAGCTCAATTCCTGCCAGGAAAATTAAATACACTGGCAGACAGACTAAGCAGAAACCTCATGGACCCACATGAGTGGAAACTGGAACCAAGGATTTTCAACAAGTTGACAAGCAAATGGGGGAGCCCAGATATAGACCTGTTTGCCTCTTCCTAGAACTACCAGTTGGACAAATTCTGCACAAGGGCTCCCCACAAGCAAGCCTGGAAAGTGGATGCTCTGTCCTTCAGCTGGAAAAACCTATCCGTCTATGCCTCCCCCCCCCCTCTGCCTTCCAAAGTAGTACTAAAAATCAAACAGGACAAACCAATGATGATTTTGATTACTCCAAACTGGCCATGCCAACACTGGTACCCCATCCTGCGCAGTGTGTCACGGTTATCCCCATGGCACCTGCCTCAGATGCCTTCCCTGTTGTCCCAGCAGGAGAACCAGATTCTGCACCCTCAGCTTCTAACACTGAACCTTGCAGCCTGGCTAATTACATAATCTCTCCTCTACCATCCCTCAGTAAACCTGTGATGGATATCATTTTAGAGAAAATGAGGCCTAGTACTAGAAAATCTTATGCTGAAAAATGGAAAAGATTCTGTGCGTGGAACCAATCTCAAGGGATGAGCACAGCAGCGCCCAATTTGCCTCAGATTTTACAATACTTAACTGAGATGCTTCACAAGGGCCTGTCTTTTTCCTCCATTAAAATCCACGCCTCAGCCATTTCAGCTCATTATAGCACAGAACCTCCCCTCTTATTTCATCCACTGCTCAAGCAGTTCCTCAGAGGGGACAAAAATTTGAGACCACCCAGGAGAGCTCCAACCCCAGCCTGGGATCTTAACTTTGTTTTGGAGATACTCACTCTACCTCCTTTCGAGCCAGCTGCTAATGCAGACTTAAAATTTCTTTCTTGGAAAACAGCTTTCCTTTTAGCAATCACTTTAGCTAGAAGGGTATCTGAATTACAGGCCCTTATGGCAGTAGAGCCTTTCATCATCTTTCATGTGGACAGGGTGTCCCTCAGAACCAATCCATCCTTCATGCCCAAGGTGGTATCCAGTGTGGCTCTTAATCAGTCTGTTCATTTGCCAACCTTCTTTCCCAATCCACAGAACAAAGGGGAAAGGATACTGCATTCCTTAGATGTGCACAGACAACTTAGATTCTACTTGGACAGGACTAAACCTCAAAGGAAATCTGAACAACTGCAGTGGCATTTGCTGCAGGGCAGAGGGGAAGGCTATTTCAAAGCAAACCATTTCTAACTGGATAGGCCATTGCATTCATTTCTGCTATAAGCACCATGGAAAACCTATCCCCCAGGGGATCAGACCTCACTCCACCAGGGCTGCATCTACGTCTACAACCTTTCTCAGAGGTGTCCCTACCAGGGACATCATAGAAGCTGCTACCTGGAGTTCTGTGCATACTTTCACCAAGCATTATCATTTGCCAATTTTCTCTAAATCCAGAGCTGGCATTGCCACTACAGTCTTTCAGGGCCTTATAGCTGGTCCTAATGCTATCCAAGTTCCTCTTCCCAACCATAGCTTTGGTAATCTACCCAAATGTAATGACTGCAACAGTGAAACATGAAGAACATAGTACAGTTGTGTACACTTACCATAAATGTAGATGTACAAGTGTGTTCACTGTTGCAGTCCTGGTTACCCTCCCTCCAGCCCCCTAACTTCTTTTGGCTATACCTGTACTTTCCTTTACTATGCTTAAAAGCCTTTTTGGTGTATTTGCTTTTTTGTTGGAGGTATATCTTTGTACTTTTATGTTTAATTTCCTCCCCATTAGGGGAACACCTGACATCTGGGGCAAGAAAAACTGAAGTACTGGCGTTGGCTGCATGTTTTATACCCCTGAAGACCTGACGTCATGAAAGAAGGGACAGCAACCGACGCAGGGCTCAAGACTTTGTTAATCAGGCCGACAGAGCTACCTGCAAGCAGATAACCCAAATGTAATGACTGCAGCAGTGAATACACTCTAACATCTACATTTATGATAAGTGTACACAACTGTACTTTCCTCATATTTCATCTTTGTTTGTTACATGAATAATAGGAGACAGCAAGTTGGGAGATTCAGTGCACTTCAGAGACATTCCTTGTTGCTTGATTTTCATAAAGACCAAAAGCCACACACACACACGTCATAAGAACAGCACTCGTATTGCAGATGAACAAGGGAAAAGAAAAAAAGAATAGATTAGAATTTTAACTGTTTCATTTAGCCTGGCATTACTTTTTGCCTCCACACTGATATGCATCCAGCAATTACTGCCATAATCTCAGTTGTTGGACAAACATTGAATGCCAGCATTTTATAAATGCTCCACTCTCTGCCACCATGAGAAGGGACTGCAGTGCCATTTCCTCCTGTCCTTTCCCTTGTCACTCTCCAGCTAGAGAAACTCTTGTTGGACATCATCAGACTTCCCAGTAAAAATGTTATTCATCAACACCTGCATATTTTGCTTAAAGGCCTTCAGAAAACCTGAATCCACCCCCCCTTCAAAACCATTCCCAGACTACCAGCAAGTCAGAGGGACCTTTGGAAACATATTATTCACCCTCAGGTAATGCATAGAAATATTTTGGCAAGTAATTCATCCAGAGGTTTTGAACTTTTAAACGTTATTCACTTACGTAGGTTATGGTACATCATGACTGATGCACATTTTGTACCAAAATCCCTGTCTGTCATACCTTCTGTATTGCATTATTTCCTTTACACTGAACTGATAAGTTATTTACTGTATTATCTAAATGCTTCTCACTAGCCCCTGACTCCTATCGTACACAGTGCATACTAAACTGTTAAGTTTGGTATCCACTTTATTTATCCTTTGTTGACCGGGGTAGTCTGACTAGCCAAGTGGCGCCTTTACAGGAAGACCCTACTAGGGGAAATTTTTCCAGGGCTTTGGGGATCTTCCGTTACTCTCTTCAGTAGGTGCAATGGAATATTTTACATCCATGAGCTACCAGCAACCTGCACAGTTTTGGGTATTGACTGGTCTCATCCATCGGACAGTATGCTCAGGAGTGCAGCACACTGTTATGCTGCACCACACTCTGCAATCCAGTCAGCTAGAGTGAGGATAGAGCCCCACAGTCTGCTGTTCTTCCAGCATCAAAGTCTTGTGTGCTACTTACTGTGCCACTGGCACTGCAGTTGTTCTTAATACACTGGCCTTTATTAAAATGGCCTCTGCTGAATTCTAAAGCTAACCTGGCACTAATTCCAAGATGGTCCTGGACAAGCCCACTGTTTATGGGGAAGAGGTTACATAATGGTTTAGGTTTTAACCTCATATATACAAGGTGTGAAGGGTTTTATTCTGACCTCTGGTTATTGACTAGGCTTATAAAAGTCTGCAGATTGCTAGCCTAGAATTTACTTATGGACCTGTATGATAATGGACTGTAATTATCCAACAGTCTCTTGCAGTGGAACAGCAGTGATATGACTTTAACTAGCTTCTGGGGACAGCCTTCCAAACCTTCCTTCTCATCATGTAACCTGGTGGGAATCTGCTCACCTTCCCAGTCTACTCCAGACTTTTGATTACTGTCACTTCTGCTTCAGTTTATTCTAGACGGATAGCTAGACACTTCCTGTACCTGGTCCATGTTAGTCAGGTTCTCACAAAGGGCTTCATAGGACTCATCAGCCACTATTAAATCAAGACTGTATTGTATGAAGAAATGAAAAGGAAGGCAGATGACGTAATTAATAATATACAATTTACTTTAAAAAAAAAAAAAAACGTTTCCTGAAAAAATAATTAAGATTTTTTTTTTTTAATAACTTAGCCAAATATTTCGTATAAAGAACAAGCAAGAGAGAAGACAGTAAGCACTCCTGCCACCTCTCCTAGATAAATGAGGAAGACAACCCAGTGCCTGCCTTCACATATGCTGTATATCTGGACTGGTGTCCCTACCAACTGGGTAGAGTCCAGAAGCTATATGCTTTTCAGTCGATGTTCAGTTCATCCTAGTCAGATGACATTTCCGCCATTCATACAACCAACAGTGAATTCCCTCCTCACATGCACACATTTTTGATCAACAGGGTCTTCATGATGTCTGAGATCTACCTGCTGATGTGCATTTTGTAATGAAGGGATCAAGGGCATTACCCTTCCAGCGAGTACTGAGAAGGACAACTTATCATGTTTTTTTTTTTTTTTACCTTATAGTCATGGTTGTGAATAAAGATGGGCCTGTAGTCATTCCCTGGTTTTAAAAATATCTGAAAGACTTTTGGGATGACATTCAGTGCAAAACCTGATCTGTCACCCTCGTAGGTGCTGGCAAGACCTAAAGCCCAGCCGTCATGTTGCGTTACAGTGGGAAGACATGGGTTAAAGATACTTCTGCTTAACAGAGCAAATTAAATTAAAAAAATAAAAAACTGAATGCTTTCGTCTACATTCAAATATACATAGACTTCATCAGCGTGATTACGTCTACCATTGATAATCCTGTTAACTATGAAAGGACAACCAGTTACAGACAAGGTAGTACACCTTGCCGAGTGATGTCATGAACAATGGTTAGATGGGAATTGTAGTATGTTGTATACATGAATAATACGTGGATAAAATTCATTACAAAAACCCAATGCAAAGTTAAAATTGTAAATATATAACAAATATTGTAATAAATACATGAATAAATACTAAAATCACAATGAAATAGGAGTGTGTGTTGAACAGCTGAAATAGTTTTTTAAAAGTGCTAATAGTGTTTTTAATAAAGTAAAATAGATATGTGCTGCAGCTCTTTAATACACAAGCAATGGAATTGCAATCATTGATACCTGGTGCTGATGAAGCATTAAGCCTTAGCCACCCATATAGTTCTTTACAGTCAGATTGTCAACATCTCCACTAAAACCGGCAGCTGTTGCCCTATAAATGATAAAAAATGAACATTTTTTAAAACTTAGGGCAGTTAATAGTATGCCTGAATAATGAATTAGTTGTTTTCATGTCATAGACATGCTCCCAAACTCTTTCTTTCAGCTTTCTAATTGTTTTCCAAATATAGAAAGTGGTGCAAGAACTGCATGTGACAAGGTAAACTATAAGGGAAGTATTGCAGTCACACTTCCCAGGAGAAGGGATAGTTCTTGCAAAATTCTCCACTAAAGCATAAGGACCCTCTTTAATAAACCTGCAAACTTTGATGACTCCACAGTTGTGCATTGATCCATGTTCCCTCTTTAAAATATCTCTACTCTGACACTTCCAAAAGAGATTTAATTATTTTATTTATTTGCAGTTGGTTTACCAGGATACTCCATTGGGCCAATATGAACCCGTTTTCAATGGAGTCCTGGGGAGAAAAGCTCCAAAACAATCAAGGTTACAATAGGTTTTAGCTCCAAAACAGTCAAGGTTACAATAGTTTACAGATTATAATTTTACAAGTGTTATAGACTAGAGCAAGCATTACAAACAGTACAGACTAGTGATGAACATTACTGGTGATACAGGCTAGTAAAGGATCATTACAAAATAAATACTGAGGAGCCAATACATATTAGGAAGCTTACACTTAAGAGGTGCAACCTAATGCATACTTTGCAAACAGCTTAGTAATTACAGGGATGTAGGAGTTGGGGGAGATGGTAAAAGGAGATTGCTAGTGTAAAGAGGGGAAAGAAAAGAAGACTGAGATCACTGGAGTAGCACTTGAGTTTTTTAGCTGATAATATTGGTGTAAAAAAAAGACTTACAATACTGTACAGGATAGGAAAAAATAGAAATGGACCTGTCAAAATTGATAATATAAATGCCTTCAGTAAACTCCACAATAACCTCAGAAGGAGCTGGCCTGATTCTCAAAATAGGAGAAAAGCAACCAATGGGATGTTTAGCCACTTCATTTTCTATTTTATTGAGCAGCAATAAAGGGTAGCCCCTTTCAATAAATATTCCAATCAAATGTCTAACTTCATTATCAAAATTACCATAATCAGATATTATTCTCGAGAGCCAAACCTTCTGGTCGTTGACGACTGACCTTTTTTGTTGAAAGGGTGGCAGCTGTCAAAATGTAAATGGGTATTACCTAAAGATGCTAGAGGAATAATGCTCATTAACAGGTTTCTTTTCTAATAAAATGTCCAAATAGTTAATCCTGTTGACACCATGAGAGTAGGTGAACTTAAGAAAACGTAGAAGTTTGCCATGCCAGAGAATATGAGTTTGCTGCCATTGTTCTAATGTGCCTTTCCAATGGATAAGCACATCATCAAGAAACCTAAAATGTCCATGGACCAATGAATGGAAATGGGTGTTGATCACTACTTTTTTCTCCCACATAGCCAACACCATGTTGGCATACAATGGAGTGCACACCATGCCCACTGCAACATTTGGCGGTAGTACTCTCCTTCAAAGTATTTAAAATTATTGTTTGACACCAGTTCAAGGAGGGTTGTAACCACACATGCATCCTGAGTGGACAAGTGTGTATATTCAGAAAGGAAGTAAAAAGAAAAGTATTCTCACACCATGAGGGATAACTGAGAAGTGGTCCACAAAATCTACAGTGATAAAGATGATATTGTCATTGTATTGCAGTGTGTCTAATATTTGCAAAAGATGCCAACAGTCCTTTAAAATGTAAATCTCAGATTCTAAAATGGATTTACGTTTATAGTCCCCAAATTTCACCTAAGTCTCTGTCTTAGAAACCTTCGCTGGACCTCAAAGGGGGATCAGCAATACATTTGTGGGTTTTTAGAATACCAAGTATGGATGCTAGCTTTGGCTCACTAACATTAAGATATTCCCACTCTTAGTGATTAATATCCCCCTGCATAACCATATCTAGTAAAGTAAAATCCAACTTGGAGTATGCAGTAGAAATTTCATTAAGAAACACCGTGGTATACGTATCATTGTTAGATAGTAATGAAAACATTTTATAATAATAATTAAAACTATCCATGACCACAAGCCCCTCCCCTTTGTTGGGTTTCGTGATATGCAAACTTTTGTCATATGTAAAGATTTGTAGACATTTTCTCTTATCTCCTTGCAAGTTAAATTATTATAGAAGGGTCTCTTGTGACAAAAAGTCTTCCTAAATTCTTGTTCACAGATGTTATTAAAAACAGAAACGTATGAATTAGGGAGTATAAAGGTACTTTTTCTTTTAGATGGACCTAGTTCAACAGGTTTTCTAACTATGTTGGCAAAAAATATTTTAAGCTCAAGACTACTAACAAACAATTTCAGCTAAAGCAACATTATAGACTCTATCTGATTTAAAATTAGGAGTAAAATTGAATCCCTTCTTAAAAACAAACACACACCCTGAAGAAAGTGTCAGACAAATTATAAATAGAATTAAAAAAGAATTACTACAAACATTCACATCTGAGTTGCATCCACAATTACAAATCAGTTTCTCCTGAATCTTCTCCTGCCCCAAAAGTTCAAAAAATTGTTCATCTTTTAGGGTCTCGAGTTAGTTTGTGAGCAATAGTTTGAGTCCCCGTGTTAGTTGGCCAGTCTCTCCGATCTCATGATCCAAGTAAAAAAAAAAAAACACCTCTTCAACCACAGTAGGCTCATCAGCAATAGAATTTATGTTGCCCCTGAAAGAATCAATTCTATCCACACGTCTGTAACCAGGGACTGGATAAGACCTCCACTGCTCGTAATCTAAATTGTCCTTCTGTAACTTGTGAATTTTTCGCACTTTTTTTTGTCCATACCAATGACCACTTTTGAAAAATGACATAATATTGCTGCTTGATGTTTGAAAAAAGTAGGTCCATATTAACGGCTTCATTCAAAGCCTTAAGCTTGCTATCAAGTAAAACTCTCTTCAAATCATTTTCTCTAATAAGTCCAAGAAGAGTCATAACTGTGTCATTAAATAACTAACTTGACCAGTTCATGGTAGAAAGGCTTGTTGAGCTGTACTCCATTAGCCCATTTCCAGACTCAAGGAATACAGTTGATCCATAGACATTCATTTAGATAAGAGTTTTTTTCAGCAGTAAATTATGGATTTTAGATAATTTTTTGTCAATCTGAGGGTTGCGTCTTAATTGAACGAGGGATGCACTCAGCTTCAAAAGAAAACCTAGGTGCTTGCAACCACACATCCAGTTCCACTTCCAGGATTTTAACACTACCATGCGATTGGCTGCTGATTGTTACAGCAGGATCCATGAATGCATTGCTGTTGGCCACATCTGCAGAACAAGTCCGGGGGGCTGGGTAAATAGTTCCTGGCTGAAGTTAAATGAACCGGCATCGGCAGTTACAGAACCACTGTGTTTTCTTTGAAGTGGAGGGGTAACAAATTTAGAAAGTTACTGAATAAGCAGAGTTAAATCTCCTGGCAGAGTCATGTTGAAAGCAGACTGAAAAATGGAAAAAAGGTGCGGGTGGTAGGTCCCTAAAAACTAGTGACCAAAACATAAACGCCAAGGGTGAGGAGCACATGAAAAACAAAACAGAAAAAGGACCAAACCAGCACTGCAACCAACAGTTTAATAGAATAAATTAAATAAAATAAAAACTGAGCACTGTAAACATTCAAATATACATAGATTTCATCACAGTGATTGTGTCTACTATTGATGATGCTGTTAAATACAAAGATAACCAATCACAGACAAGGCAGTGCACGTTGCAGGGTGATGTCATGAACAGTGGTATCCTGTTGTAATAATGTTTAGTAAACCCTCTAGTTATATCCCCTGGAGAGGACATAATCTCAGTTAATTTCAGAGCCGTTTATCTGTAATTGTCCTTTCCAATGCAAGTTATAAATTAATACTTTGAAGTCCATTTAAGTGTTGCTGTTAAATGTAATACTGTCCTAAGAGCATTCTGCTCTCTATCAGTCTGTCTCATGTCAGCTATGTTATTTTTAGAAGAACTTGTACTGCATGATTGCCTTCTTAAAACTGTAAATTATTTGCATAACAGAACTCTCCTTGTACATATTATGCCTAATTAATATATGGAATCGCATTTGCTTGTTAATTGCTAATGTATGCTAACCTGTCTGTATAATGAAAAATAAGTGCTGACACTAACCCATATTGATACATTAGCTAGCACTATCTGTTAGCCAAGTTCTCTGTTACTGCGTACTGCTTGCTTTTTGACATTGATACATCAATGAAAATGGCACAGTGATGCAAAATGATTACTTATAGATGTATTTACTTATTTACTTAATCAGAATTATTTGTTCTGTGGACTGTTTTCTGAAAGTGTTAACCTGTCTGAAAATTAGCATTGTATGTAGACACCCTAAATGTTCAAGGAAAACTCTATGTACTTTGTGCTGTCACTATTGCATGTAAAATCTGATCTAAATACAAAACATTATATAGTACTTTATTTATGGCAGTAGTTACCCCCTAGACTGCATCTGAAATTAACCATTTGTGAACAGTATTCAACACCAGTAAGAACAAAGTAAAAGTCCCTTTGTTCAGCTTCAGGACCAACAACAGCTGAGCAAGAGAAGTCAGAGTTTTCAAAACATTTTCTCATTCAGAGAGGATAAGGCAAAACTGGTTTTCCTCCATTTTTCTCCAAGCTTGCCTTTTTAAACAGTTTTTTCAAGTCCAAATTCTTAGTAGACCTGTCGTCATATGAGGCAGCGGTACTACTAGCCAGACATGCCAAGCCTGAGAACAAGCCTGCCCCCCTGCTTTCCACCTAGATACAGTACATTAATTAACTTGGTCCCTAGAGTTTTCCTTGAGCATATCCCATCATGTATGCAGTGACAGTCTGCCAGACACACAGCTCCCAATAACTTTCACAAACCAATTTTGGAATCTTTTGTCCAAACGTTCAGGTCTTAAACCTCATATACCTTTACAGTATAGCTGTAACCTCAACTGAACAAGCAAAACGATAGTCAGGTAATTTTCCATTGTTTCTACTAAGTGAATATGCTTTCTTCTGATAGTAGTCCATTTTTCCCATCTGGAAAAAGTAGGCAAATGTAAGAGGATTAGGGATGTTGGCTAGTTGCTCGTAGCTCACTCTACATCCCTTTCCAGTTACCTGGTGCTGTTACACTGCCATGCACGGCATGTGTGTATTTGTAAGTGCAACATTTTGTCATTACTATTATTTAATGTGTGCTATTATTTTTTTCATAAATACACATTTAATATAAATTTTCATATAATACACATTTCTTTGACTTAATTCTGTTTTGTCTCATACTGTTTCCCTGCCAGGTACTGTACAATACCAAGAGGACATGAAATTATTTCGATCCTGTCTTATTTGAGTATGGCACGTAGCCTTAGATGCTGACAAATCTCCTAGGTTGAATGAAACTAGTAATATTTAATGTTCAAAGCTATTAGCTAAGCAGTGAATGTCATATGTTTTTGAGTCACGTGACTTTAGTATGATTTTTTTTTTTTCAAAGTGGTTTAGTTTTACCTGTTGTGTTCTGATGAAGTTCTTGTTGCTTTGAACAAAAATGCTAATAGCTTTATTAAATCATTAGTTGGTATTTTTTTTTGTTGTGTTAGTTTGGTTTGTCATCTACTGTAGTAGTAGTAGTAGTACCACATGTACTTTTGTTGGTTTCCTCGAGTATAGTGTTGCTTTTATACAAATATTCATACACCCATACTGTTATAATGCTGTACATATTTTATACCCATCTGCATGGTTTCATGAATGCTATAAAGTGTGCACTGCATGTAATTGCTGTTCATTAATACTTGAACATTCTTTGTTTTGTGAACTTGTTTTTGGTAGTTGTACTTGCTTGCTAGGCCCGAGTTATGATTGAAATGCGTCTTTAGACCAGTTTACTTACCTGGTTAGCAAAGTTTAATTAAAAAAATAAAATGGAATAGCCTGTCCAGCTAGGAAGAGGAGCTGAATATCAGGTAACCTTGCAATGACCAAGACCAAATTTCTACATTAGATTACAAAACCCGAAGTCACTGCCTGCACCTCTGTCCTTCCAGGACTTTTCCTGCAAGTTTGTTGGCATCCACTCCTGTGACAAATTTTCATTCCCACTGAGGATGTTAATTCCTTCTTGGAAGCAGCAAGATGTCTTTCTTACTTGTTTGTCTCTTGGTCCACAGCCTACATACCTCATTATTTCATTGGTGGTTTTATTTAATTCAAGGCATGTTTCAGAACTTGGTATATTAATTTCTTTGGTGAGTAATTGTCAACCATCTTGAACTTTTTTGTCCAGTCACATGGCATTTCCAAAGGCCTCCTCCCGTAACTCTTATGTTTGAGCTGTCTCTTGGTTTTACAGTTGTTGGACTTGTTCTTATCTAAATATAGGTAGCAAAAGTAATCACTATAACCAGGTGCAGAGGTCTGAGATCGGACTGCGACCCAGGTGACGGGGGTTCAGTTAGCCCAGCACTGGAAGAACCAACCTGCTGCTGCAGGTACACTGGATTCTTTGGAAGTAGATGCCATGTAATACTAAGACTTTGTGATACAGACCTGCTAGAACCTGCTGATCATCTGACATTTTCCAGCTAGACAGTACCTATAAAGTATCCAAGTTGCCTTAGTTTTGTTAGCTTTATCCAAGGTGTATCACTGGTACAGTGATGCAATTTTTCAGTGCATCTCCAGACTGCAGAATATCGCCACTAATTATCCTGCTGAGGAGCAGAATAAAAACTGATTCAAACAAGGTGTTAAAGCAGATCTTCAAACTGAGGAACATTAATAAAATGATTATTATAATGAATGAAAATTTGCACAGATTTAATTTTTATTGACATTGTTCAGAATTTGACCAAGTAAAGCTCACATAATTGGTTGGTAAGTTTTTTTGCAAGCTGACTGTCTACATCTTTGCTAAACTGGATAATGTTTTGGCTTGACAGCAAAGTTGGCTGGACGAGTACAATATCTGTATAAGAGTGTGAACCAGTTATAGTAGTGGAGTGTTGCAGGGTTCAATCCTAGGGTCACACATATTCTACCTTTGTCAGAGTTTAAATTTGGTAACCATCACTTTTAAGGAGGATGTTAACTTATGTAGCTAGTTATTTGCATGAATGGGCAGATTAGAATTAATTGGCTGTAAACTCTATTAAAAGTAAGATATATTATCTTCAGCCTTAGGCAGTCTGACATTGTTACTTTTACAGCATCAGTAGCAGTGAAACAGATGAAGTGCCTAAGTTTAATGGTTTGTGCTTTTGGATTGGTTACAAACTTAATTTTTTCAGAGAAGTAGATGAAGTCTTCCACTGACAGAGTTGAGGGTTGTAGAAAAATGATTTATCAAGTCTAGAAGCTAGCTAAGGTTTTATGGGAATTTGTGTCTAATTAGACCAAAATTAAAATTTGATGTTCTTTTGTGGATTCCCTACAAAAATGCAAATAAACTTGAAGTGATTAAAAGCAATGTCCTAAAATAATTTCAGGCATGGATCAATTAACTTATGAGGTTTGACCTGACAGTATTGGACTGTACAGTATCAAATATAAATGTAGATGTGGCTACCTGATACAAATGTTTAATCCACAGGGGTATTTGTTTCACTGGGAGTGCTTAGGATTAAAAAAAGGGTAATGTAGATGAGCTCTGACTTTTTTTTTTAGTTATTTGAAAGAAGTAATAAAAGCATTTTCTGGCTCTGAGAGTTGTGACAGACTGGCACTACTTACCTAATCATGTTACATCATGATGTGTATCCGTTTCAAACCGGTGGCTCATAATTTGCATGGTTGTATATGCTTTATGAACAACAAAACTTATTCAGACAATGTCTTATCACAACACATCTCTAAACTGTGCAGTAATATCACCAGTAATGAACTGTGTGATCAACAGGATGAAAACATATTCACATGAGGTCGCACCACAAGCTCTCTCTTCACTGTGGAAAAACATTACCAGTAACAAACTGTGTGATCAACAGAATGAAAACATATTCACATGAGGTCTTGTTAAGTACTTTACTAGTAAGTCATTACTAAACAGTATCATGAATTTGTTAGGGTTCATACTAGAATGAACAGTGTCCTGCCATGTCTTACCCTGTTGCAGTTGCACTGTATTGATAGCCACTTTCTGCTGTTGTATAACAACTTTGTATTAATCTTAATTACAGTGTTTCTTTAAGTGACTTTTGTATTTGAGTTTTTCTTCCTGGGTCTTTGCTCTAAATAGGATATTGTCTAGTAAGATCAACCCAACTAAAATTAAATAAAGTCATCAGTATAAATTTCTTGGGAATGAGCACTGCAGAAACCACCCATAGTTCTGTAAATGAGGAAAGCACAGGCTGTTTCATTGCTTGCATGATGTGGGGAGATGTAGAGGCATAATTTAATTGGCTGCTTCCTGGCCTTTTATTTTGCTGCTCATTTGGAGGATGCCATTAGGTGTTACTGATATAGATGAATGCAATCTGTCACTTTCATCAGCAATTTTTCTGAACTCATGGGTGCTAAAATAAATCTATAAAAACACTAGCATTTTGGTAGGTTCCTAGTTTACAGCAATGTTAAAAAGCATTTTAATGTTTAGTTTTGAATAAACAAGAAGATTGGATAACATACTTTTATTTGCTTTACTCACTATAGAGCTGCAAACGTGATCTAGGCAGTTATAGCTCATCTGAACAGCTGAATGTTAAGGACCATGCTCCAGTCTATTCTGCCAATACAAGTACAATACCAAATGGAAAAAGTGATCATCGGTCTAATCAGAGTCATTCTGATACTACATCTTCATCTCTTTCGACACAGATGTGGACGTATCCTTCTACTAACCTTTCAGATAGATTAACATCACCAGAGAGTTTCAGTCAGGTAGTTCAGTCTTCACCAGCCCACCAGATACGCTATCCACAGAATGAGTTTCTAGCTCCTCCTAGCCAAAAGGACAGGTGCCCATCCCCTAGGCCACTGCTTCAGCCTGCCTCTTCCCCTGAACAGTCCTTTACTCAACGACCATCATCATCTTCATATGACACGCTGACCTGTGGACCTCCTTCACGGACCTTACCTTCTGACACCTACATAAAGCCAGTTGGCCTTTCTGCTGAGAGCCATTCTTCTCGTCCAGAATCCACCTTTTCATATGAAAGTTTGACAGTTCCTGCTTATTTGGGGCGTCCCTCTTCCCCTTGGAAACCAGGCTCGCCCTCACCAGGTGGCATACGTACATCATTTTCAAGTGAGCGACTGAGTTCTGGATGGCCTGAAGCACCTTCTCCAGGCAGTATGTATCCTGCCAAAGCTAAAGGTAAGGCCGTAATCCATTTCCTTTTCCCTGTTTAGATGCCTTACAAATATGTATTGTTATTGCTTTCTGCTATCTGTATTTTTCTTATCAAATTGCATGTTATCAAGGAGTTAAGTATTGTACCACTATGCCTAGATAAAAATAAAACTGGAAGTTAATAAATCTAATGAGGTATCTCTAGGTATAATATTTAACTTGAGCATTGCATGTTTTATAGCTGTTAAGAATTTGATTACCACTTAGGCTTACATCTTTTGCACTATGCCAGGTGCATGCGTTTCAGTCTGTAAGTATTCTCCAGCCATAAATCATGCTGACTTTTAGTAAGACCAGAGTTCTCCATGTCAACAGCTTTTGACATAAACACCTTAGCTGAATATGTGGATGTAGTGCTGCTTTTGTTAGTTAACTGTTTGGATTTATTAAAGTGGTATATAACTGATTATTGAAATTTGAAAGCATCTAAATTCATAGAAGCATGTGATTAATGTGCCAGTGTTTATAAGAGGAAATACAGCTGACCTAAATGATTAACTTCCAATGACACTGTTTACTCTTTGAAGATCTTTTTTGCAGTCATATTCTACCATTTAAAAGATGTATTTAGCATAACTGAACTTTCACTAAAAGGTCTAATTCTCAAGTATATCACTTATTGCAACACTTGGTTGAAAAATGGACTGTTTGGAAAAAAAACAAATGTTTGCAGTCGTCTTGGATCTAGTATCTGTTTTCAGAAACATTGATAGAAGTAAATTGTTGCAATTTATGTCCAAAAAAATGATGCTTGTTAAATTTAGTATTGATATTAAGGGAGTTATGTTGTAAACACCAAGCATGTATTAAGAATCTCAATGTCAGGAGTTTTGGATCATACTTACTGGATCCCTATTAAAAAGGGGACCCAGGCAGGGTTGCTTGTATTACAAAGGATGCTGATACATTCATGACATTTTGGAAGGAAGGCTGTTTCATCAAAAGTGTGTTCCAAAAGTTAGTAATTCAAATTGCATGGCAATGTGTTAGATTTAATTATCTTACTAGTTGTGACATGTAATTACAAGATTAACTTTAATACATAATAAATGGTAAGATCTGATGTACATTATAAAGAAATCGTAGTAAAAGTACATGCCTGTTCAATTTTAAAGAAAGAAAAATTCCACTTTCAAATAGAAAAGCAGAAACAGCACATAGTCTTAAATATTTATGTATTTTTTTGTGATATAGGCACATGAGAATAATATGTGAAATGCTTAAAACAATTGAAAAGGAAATTTATGTCAGTTAAGTAAAAAAATTTTGAGGACCTAACCAGGAAAAGCCGAAAGAAGTATAAAGCAAGTACTGAAAGTTGAGGGGCAGGATAAATTCTGTATCATCATGTAAAGCAGGAAAGTGAAGGAATTGGTGTCCTGTTGCAAAAAGTATGTAAGATAAATTAGATCATTTTTCAGTTTACAAGCCACCTTTCCTGAAATATACATCGAAGAGGATTTCACTGTTACTGGAGAGCAGGATGTAGAAGAAATGGATATCCTAGTAAATTGGGTTAAGACTAAGAAACTCCCAATGGGAGGTCCAACATGGCAAGTATGGGGAAGAAAAATGAAGCAACAGTTTGAGAACATGTTCAATTCAGAAAGCAATCTGATAGTCAAAAACGATTGTATAAGTATCAATTTACATCTGACAAAATAACTTAAATATTTAAAATCAATAGAGATCAAGAGATAAATTGTGGAAAACAAATACTGTGACATTTGCTCCAAAAGATTAGAATGTAATCACTCTGAGTACTTTTCTGTAATGTAACATAAAAGTAAACCCAAAAACTTAAGTTGAGTTGTTTGAAAGTACTATTTTAATTAGAAGGTGTACTAAATTTTAAAAAGCTACTGGCATGTTGAGGGAGTGGGTTCTCAACTCTCGATGTTCATCGTGTTACCCTGCTGCAGTCATCACACTTGGGTTATCTTGTCGTCAGGCGGTCCCACAGTCGGCCTGAATTCCAAAGTCTTGGTCCGGCGTCGGTTGCTGTCGCTTCTTCCCTGACGTCAGTGCGCCAGGGGTATATATAATGCATCCAACGCCATTTTCTCCAGTCTTTCTTGCAGCACGGTGCCTGAAGCAGAAGCAGTTCACAAGTGCCGGTCGGCCGACTCCTGAGATTTTCGAAGTCGAATTTCAGATTCGAAGTCTTCAATAAAGCTAAGTACCCCGTTGGGGAAACTTTTCTTGCCTCAGACCGATGTCAGAAAAAGTTAACAATTGTATTTCTTGTGGGAAGCAAATACCTCATAAGGATTTTCATTCTTACTGTATGCCTTGCCTAGGCCCAGACTACGACGTCACTGGTTGTCGCTTTTGTGCTAGGTTCAATAAGCGTACTATAAAAAGACGCTTTGATTTTGCACGACACTACTTCAGTAGAAAATTTAACTACACAGTGCCGTCGGAGCAACCGACTACCAGCGTGCACAAAAAATGCAAGGATAAGGACAGGCAGCCTAGACCCAAGCCAGACTCCGAGGCCTCGGCTGGGCCGGTCTCCGGTTCACCTGTTTTCAGTGAGGCTCCTACGCAGCCCCTGGCTACCGCAGATTTGGAACCCGAGACCGCTTCGGAGCCTTTGGCGGAGAGTGCTATGCCGCAGCCATTTTGTTTAGCCCCTGCCGTCGACACTGCAGAAAGAGATGGTGCTGCAGAAACACCTTTGGTTTCTGAAGGTGTCTTCAGACCGACGACGCTCACCTTAAAAACGTATCCTAAGCTTAAGACTCCTATTAAACCAAAAAAGACTGCACTTCAGTCTCCAGTTCAAGGCCCCATGCCTAAGAAACAGATGCTTAAAATGGCAGAAGATTTGATCTCTTTAATCAGGGGTTCCCAACCCCCGACAAAAGGCCTAGACAAGAGGAAGATTATGCCTCCTCTGATCAAGTGTCTATTTCCTCAGGCTCCTCTGAGGACCAAGATTACTATTTTCCCCCTTATGAAGATTCTGATGCTGAGGGTTCCATTCCCTCAGCTTCTCCCCCTGAAGACTACTCCTTTGGGGAAACTTTGCACACTGAGGGAACATTTTCACTGGGAAGGTCAGGACTACTCTGACTCAAAGAAAAGGCTCAGAGAGTTTCTTTTACTCCCCCAGCACAGACCGATATTATAGAGTGCCTGACTCCCACAAATTCCTTTATAAAAGCCCTGTTGCTGATCCAGAGACCATCTCCCAGGGTCCCAAAGGGGCTAAGGCTTCTATGGCAAAAAATCCTGTACCCTCTGAAAGGGACTCCAGAGCACTAGACAGGTGGGGGAAAAAGGTTTACACCTCAGCCACTCTAGCTATGAGAGCACTAAATTGTCAATTTCACATGCTAAAATATCAGCAATTTCTAATGTCCTCAACAGTCTGAATTGAAAGAAATGCAGGATCTGTTGCATGCAACTGAACAGGTGGGCAAACATACTTTACAATGTGGGTTCGATTCTTTAGAGGCTTCCTGCAGAGCAGCTGTCACTGGGTCTGTTATATGTAGGCATGCTTGGTTAAAAGAACAAACTCTGCCTGATCATGTTAAAGCAAAGCTTTCTAAATGCTCCCTTACAGCAGGATGTCCTATTTGGAGTTAAAGCAGAAGTCTTAAAGAAAATGGAGGATAAGGCAAAATCTATGCAGACATTCAAAGATTTTGTACAGGTACAGCCCCCTCGCTTCAGCAGAAGTTGGCCAAAAAAAATTGGTCCTTTCCAGCTACTGACAGACCACAGAGGGGTAAATACAGACGCCCAAGAGGCAGAGGGCAGCCACAAGCCCAATACAAACCTCGACAATGGGGCACTGTAACACAGAAGGGAGGAGAAGACGGGCCCCAAACTACTAGAAGGCAAACTCAATGACTTGCACTTCATATGGCCAAGCAACACTCTCTTGGCAGCTCCCTTGGGAGGAAAACTAGCACTTTTTTCAGACAACTGGCACATCGTCACAAAGGACAAATGGGTCCTAGACATAATTTCACGAGGATACAGATTCCATTTCCACACCTTGTCAACGAAAAGAGGAATGCCAAACCTGCCACAAAATCAATGGGCAGAGGCACAAAAACAAATTACAGCTCTCATGGACATGAGAGCCATTCAACTGGTACCTACATGGGAGCAAGGCCAAGGATTTTACTCAAGACTCTTTCTAGTCCCCAGAAAGGACAATGCCTGGAGACCAATTCTGGACCTTTCAATTCTAAACACCTTCTTACAAGTACCCAAATTCAAGATGCTAACACTACAGCAGCTTCTTCCCATGTTGGGCAAGAAAGCATGGCTAGTAATGTTGGACCTCAGGGAGACATACCTGCATGTCCCTATCAGACAAAGTTGCAGAAGATACCTCCGTTTCATTGCAGGTTCAACCCATTACCAATTCTCTGCACTGCCCTTTGGCTTATCCACTGCGCCCAGGGTCTTCACAAAATGCCTGGCATCAGTAATTGCATACTGCAGACAAAGAGGAATTCAAATATACCCATACCTGGACGACTGCCTCATCCAAGCAGAAAGCAAGGACATCCTCTTACAACATCTGGCTTTTGTAAAACATCTTCTAAGTTGCCTGGGGTACACAATAAACGAAAAAAAATCAAAACTAGTACCCTCACAAAATATGACATTCCTGGGTGCCAGCTTGAATACAACGGCCCAGAAGGCTTATCTGACGCCAGACAAACAACTACAACCGACTCAATATTTCAAAACAATGGCAACAAAGACCCAACTCCCTGCAAGAAAAATTCTGCAGGCCTTTGGCTTCATGGCATCTTGCATACTACTAATACCATTTGCAAAGCTGCATATGAGGAAATTATAGTGGTACCTAAAAAGCGTATGGTCTCAACACAGCCACAGCTTGGACACAATGATATCTCTCATTCCCTGCCTTCAACAAGAGTTTCTATGGTGGTCATAGGCATGTCACCTCAACAAGGGTCAGCCTTTCACCTTGCCCCCAGCCAGGCAAACTATGACAACAGATGCATCGGACTACGCATGGGGGGGGCACACATGGCAGAACAGTGCGTTCAAGGCATATGGACTGCAGATCAAAGGAATCTGCACATCAATCAAAAAGAGATGCTAGCTGTACAGAATGCTCTGACAGCCTTCAAGAACCTATTACATCCAGGACAACTTACAATAAGGATGGACAACACCACAGTAATGTGGTACATAAACAAACAAGGGGGTACACACTCCTACCCTCTATGCAGGCAAGCAATGACCTTATGGAACACAGCACTGGCTTACCAAGTTCAGTTACAAGCTCAATTCCTGCCAGGAAAAAAGGACACATTGGCAGACGACCTCAGCAGAAACATCATGGATCCCCATGAGTGGAAATTGGATCCACAAGTATTTGCAATGATAACTCAAAAATGGGGCCTCCCAGACATAGACCTGTTTGCCAGCCCCCAAAACTATCGGCTAACAAAATTTTGTACAAGGACACTTCACCATCAAGCTTGGAAAGTGGACGCACTCTCATTCAGTTGGAAAAACCTGACAGTATATGCCTTCCCTCCATTGCCTCTTCTCACAAAGGTGCTTCTGAAAGTCAGAAAGGAGAGACCACGACTAATACTCATTGCCCCAGACTGGCCACGCCAGCACTGGTACCCACTATTAAGGAATATGGCCCAGGGCCCACCTTGGATTTTACCACAAATTGCCCATTTGCTCACACAGCAAAACAATCAGATTCTACACAGCCAGCTCAAAACCTTAAATTTGGCTGCATGGCAAATCACCTAAGCATCCAGCCAGCTCCTCTTCCTCAAGCAGTTATGGATGTTATTCTGGAAGCTAGGAGGCCCAGCACCAGGAAGGCCTACTCAGACAAATGGAAACGGTTTTGCGCCTGGAACCAAGCTAAAGGCCAAAATACCCTTCAGCCTCACATGCCTCAGATTCTACAGTATTTAACTGAGATGTTGCACAAAGGACTTTCTTTTTCTTCCATTAAAATACACACATCAGCAATTTCAGCCCACTACAACACGGACCCACCCTTATTTTCACATCCACTTCTAAGGCAGTTCCTCAGAGGGGCAAAAAACATTAGGCCCCCCAGGAGAGCACCTACACCAACATGGGACCTCAATTTTGTTCTGGAAAAACTTACGCTACCTCCTTTTGAACCAGCTTCCTCTGCTGATCTAAAGTTTATATCATGGAAGACTGCTCTGCTGCTAGCAATAACTTCAGCCAGAAGAGTCTCAGAGCTGCAGGCACTAATGGCAGTGTAACCTTTCCTCATTTTCCATCAAGACGGAGTTTCTCTATGAACTAATCCTTCCTTCATGCCTAAGGTGGTATCCAGTGTGACTTTAAATCAAGCCATCCACTTACCCACCTTCTTTCCAAATCCACAAAACAAAGGAGAAAGACTCCTGCATTCCTTGGACATTCACAGGCAACTTCGTTACTACTTGGATAAAACTAAGGTTTTCAGAAAATCTGACCAGCTCTTTGTATCCTATGCTACAGCTTCGCAAGGGAAGGCTATATCAAAACAAACCATTTCCAAATGGATAGGACATTGCATTCATTTTTGCTATACCCATCATGGAAATCCAGTTCCTGCTACCATAAGCCCCACTGTACCAGGGCAACAGCTACATCTACAGCTTTCCTCAGGGGGGTCCCAACCAAGGAGATTTTGGAAGCTGCAACTTGGAGTTCAGTACACACCTTCACCAAACACTACCACTTACCACTTTACTCTAAGACTAGAGCTGGCTTCGCCACTGCAGTTCTGCAGGGCCTTCTAGCCTCCTCTAACCCTCTTTGACTCCTCCTCCCATCCTTAGCTTTGGGATTCTACCCAAGTGTGATGAATGCAGCAGGGTAACACGATGAACATAGTACAGTTTTGTACCTACCATAAATGTAGATGTTCGAGTGTACACCCTACTGCAGTCCAGGTTACCTTCCCTCCATCCCCTCTGATCTAACTGGCTAAATCTTTACAATACCTTCATGATGTATTTGCTTATAGCTGGAGGGATGTTGTGTTTGTGCTAAATTTCTTAAATTGGTACTAATTACTGACCACCTTTTTGGGGCCACCTGACATCTGGGGCAAGAAAAACTGAAGAAAATGGCGTCTGATGCATTATATACCCCTGGCGCACTGACGTCAGGGAAGAAGTGACAGCAACAGACGCCGGACCAAGACTTTGGAATTCAGGCCGACTGCGGGGACCGCCTGACGACAAGATAACCCAAGTGTGATGACTGCAGCTGGGTGTACACTCGAACATCTGCATTTATGGTAGGTACAAAACTGTACTTTATATTAAATTGCAGATTTTTAGTGGCTCAAGCTATCAAATGAAAATTTAGGCCTAGGATTTTAGAACATTTCAGGTAAAGGTGTAGAAAATTTGTGAAATCCTATTCACAATGTCATATTAATTTACAATTTTGGAAATTATGAACGTGATATATATAACATTTATAAAAAAAAGACTGAATATGGCTCTAGTAGATAATGAATATTAGTAAAATCAGGGAGCATTTATATGCTTAATGTCTACATTTTAACGTGTGAAGGCTGTTTAAGGAAGTGAAGTAAGTTGCTGGTGAATTGTCAATTATATGAAGTAATGTTAAAGATGTTATGTTTTATTTGTTGACATAATAAAACTGTTAATGAGAGTGGAGAGTAAGGAATCCTTGCAATGCACAATTTCCTGGCTGTATAGAAATTAAAATGAAGGTGTTATTTTGTAACTGTAGAAGGAAGTGTTTTGTCATTGTGTTTAAAACTTGGAAAAGAGCAAAACCAATGTATGCCGCTGGAAAAGCTTATGGACACATTTTTCAGAGATACAAAAGTAAGCAATATAATTCACATTATTATAGTTCTTTTATTGAGGAGACATATGGTGCTTTGTGGGAAAGAGGAAACTTAATCACAAGTTACATCAGTATGTGTGTCCTAGTCCAGTCTTTTTGGGTTCGAACTGAAAAATGTAGTAGTCACTTTTAGTGATGTAAGGACATAGGTACTGTATATAACAGCAATATTAAGATTTAAAAAATATATATATGTGCTAGTTGAGTATTTGACCATAATGTGGTCCATTAAGGTAAATCCTTAGGAAAGGTGGAGAATAGGGGTTAGCTGTCCATGTGCAAGCTGTTAGCAGCATGGTAGGCACTAAAGAGTTTCCATTTGGTCCATACAAGCAGTGCTGGTAATCATTTATGCAGACACAATTTCTAAATTTTTAAATGATGGTCAGTCAGTGCTTGTGTATTAGGAATTGCAGCAAAGAGCTAACATAGCTTTATCTTTGTAGTTTTGGTTAGCTGATCTTTTATAATCCTTTGAGAAACTCTGACCTTACCCTAACAACTTTTGTTCCTACTGCTCTATGACCACCTAATGCATGCAATATTAGTTAAAGTGAAAATAGGTAATCTTGTAAGCTTAGCTGCCTCAACAAACCTAAAATGAATAGCATTCATCATGCAAATAAAAGGCAAGCATAGAAAACAAACTTTTGTTTTTAACAGTAATGGTTCTGGGAAACAGGACTTCCATTGCTGTGTGTATTTAAAATTTCTGTTTGCAGGTTTTAGCTTATTCAGTAATTTTAGATTTGGTACTTCAGAAGTTATAACAGTGCTGTCTAGGGGTGGCTTTGGTCCTAAAGGGTAGGATAGATATTGAAAACATCTAGAATTGAATCCCATTTTGCTGTAGATTTATATTGACTCTGGGGTGGTGAAGCATTCGTCACGTGGAGTAGCAAAAAGGTTTTTGAGGATCTTGGCACTTTTTGTCATAATCCTAAGGTGGGCAGGAGTTGTAGATGACCCGTCTTGTGGATGTATTCATTACTGTAATGTTGTTGGATGTTTGTTCCTGTTTTCTGGTGTGTGTGTGTGTGTGTGTGTGTGTGTGTGTTATAGTACACACCTTGGTGTTCTGTGCAATGCAAGGTGACTGCAGTGTCTTAGAGCTGTTGACACTTACTGCATACTGATTTTCTTTTCAGATGATCTGTTTGTTAGAAGAAAGCCACAGGCACATTGGGGTGAATCAGATTTGGATGTTGTCATTGAGAAGAAGCCCCTCCAGTCATCCAGCTATGACCGTATGTTTGCAATCATGTTTTTCCTTAAGTATTGACACTGTGATGTCATCATTGTTTTTTTACTATGATTACTGAAGTAGTGGATTGATTTGATGGACTGATTTCAGTTAATTGCTTGGGCATTGCACTTTTATACAACTGGAACAGTCATTGCAGTATGCACTGTATAAAAATAAATGTTATAGTGCAATATGTAAAAAAATAAATAATCCAAGCCATTGACTTAAACTGGAGAAAGCAGTACAGTACAAGAAAAAACAAGTTTGTGGTTTATCCTGCTCTTCCACTTTGGTATCAGTGCAGCAGGTGTCCCATTCCTTGACTCTTAACTATTGGTAGTTGATTTGATTTTTTTTATATATATATATATATATGGAATCATCTTATAATGCCAGTAACTTGATACTTTGGTCGATTTCTACTAGTAAACATCACAGGTCAGCTTTTGGTTAATTGGAGCTTGAGTTTTAATAGCAAATAAACAGCCCCCCACACCACATGCCACTCCTAGTTCATACACCTGTGTCTCACAACCACTGAGGCTTAACCATAAACCTAACATATTAGTCATAGGTGACTCCATTGTGAGACACACAGATGCGGCTCTCACCAGGCTGGATACAGAGAAAGTCATGGTTAGTTGTCTGTCAAGGGCCAGAATCCGCCATATCACACATGCACTCAAGTTTGTCAACAACAGGTACTGTTATGACTCTGCCATAGTCCATGTTGGTGTGAATGACTTGAGACATACCTCCCTGGACTGTATGAAGAGAGACATGATTGAGCTCACTGAATGTGTGTCCCAGGCAGGTATGTCCCTAGCCTTAAGCAGCATTCTACCATCACCCAGAATGATGCCTGAATACAAACAGAAAATGATTGACTTTAACAATTGGCTTAGTTTCTGGTGTCATTCCAGAGGGATCCAGTACCTGACAGCCTGGGAAGATATGATCAACAGACCATGATACTTTGCCAGAGATGGCCTGCATCTGTCTCACCTGGCCTTCAGGATTCTGGCAAAGGCTCTTGCCTCCCCTATAGTGCCTTTTTTAGTAAAAGTGATGAGGTTAAAACTACCAACATAAAAATTTCAATAAAACACAAATTAAAGGTCATGCTGTTAAACGCTAGGAGTCTAAACATGAAACTGCACTCATTGCAAGCATTCCTAACCCTGGCAAATGCTGACATCTGTGCAGTCACATAAATTTGGTTCAAAGCTGCGGAGAGCACCCCAGCCTTACCTGGTTACTCATCCTGTCATACATTCAGACCCCTAATTGTGGGTAGTAAAGCCAAAGGAGGAGGAGTTTCAATATATATTAAAGACATGCACACCTGCAGGCTGGTCAAACAGTATGATGCACAGGAGACACTCCAGGTGTGGTTAACTACTGACAAGACCCCTATACAAATAATAGGTATCTACTGGCCCTCAAATCTGAACCAAAGTGCCTATCCAGACCTCTTCGAATCTATCAAGATGCAACTATTTACCCTGATCCTGGGTAACTTTAACTTCCCAAACATAGACTGGAAGAACTACTCTTGCCAGAACACAAATACCCAGAGATTCCTCGATTTTGTAAATGCAAATGCTTTGGAACAGCTAGTTGATACCCCTACAAGAGCTGATAATACCTTGGACTTGGTATTAACCAACATAAGCAGCCACTGCAGCATCCCTGCAGTATCATCCTCCCTTGTAAGATCAGACTATAAAGTGGTCACGTCTGAAGTCACCATCTCCCCCAACACCCCTCTAGCTAGGGTCAATCACAAAAACTTCTCCAAACCTGATTACAACCTCCTGAGGGATGGTATAAACAGCTTCACAGCCCCCAACCTCCTCTCTAGGAACTGGGACCAGTATCCAAAACTGTACGAAATTACTATATGAACATTTATGTAGATGCATGGAGTCAGGAATACCTGACCAGACTAAATCATCCTCCGCAATGAAGAATAAACCTGTGTGGTGGACATCTGCAATAAAAAAAGCTATAACAGAAGAAAACAATTGATGACCATGACCAAGAAGGAGCAGGTGCCCAATTGGAAGCAATCTCTCCTTAGCCTAAACAAGCAAATAACACCACTAGTAAATTCCTCCAAAGCAAACTTCGAGTCCAAATTGGCCACATCTACTAGAGACAATCATAAGGCCTTCTTCACATATGTCTGTAATCTCATCCAGATGTGTTCAGAATTGATCAAGGACACCACATATGCAAATGCCGTAGATATAGCAAAATGCTAGCTTACAGATTCAGCGAAAATTTCACCCTTCTGTCCCTCCCATCAGCAAATTAGCACATTCCCAATACCTGCCCCCTTCCCCTTTTATCTAGGGATCAGGTCATCACTTCTCTCGCAAAGGAAAAAAAATACAGCCTCCATGGGACCTGATAACATCCCAGGCGCATCCTACATGAACTCAGGCAGGAACTTGCAGCACCATTAGGTGCCCTGTTCAACCAAAGCCTGAGTTCCGGTTTTGTCCCCACTGAGTGGAGGACAGCCACTGTCATCCCTTTACACAAAGGTGGAGCGTCCACTGATCTGGGAAATTATAGACCCATCAGCCTAACTAGCCTGATCTGCAAGGTCACGGAACGGATTATCATGGACCTCATTAACAAGGACATTGGCAACCTCCAAACACTCTATTCCACACAGTTTGGCTTTGTCAAGGGGAGGTCATGTCTGTTAAATTTGGTCGCCTTTTTGAGACCGTCACCAAAGCCATGGATGAGGGCAAGACAGTGCACACCACCTACCTTGACCTGGCCAAAGCCTTCGACACTATTCCCCACTTGGGCATAATAGATAAACTCCCTCTACTAGGCATCAATCCTTATGTTACCAGATGGACAGCCAACTGGCTCACTGATGGAACCCACCTAGTCAAAATAGGGGAGGCCACCTCAAGCAGTAGACCCATATCGAGTGGCGTACTCCAGGGTTCGGTTGTGGGGCCTCTGTTTTTTTGGATATACTTTTCTGAGGTACATGCCAAAACCAGTGGGCTGCAGCTGACCAAGTTTGTCGAAGACTGCAAGTGGGGAGCGGTTATTAATTCTCCCCTAGTGACGTGGACATCCTGCAAGAGGGTCTCACCCAAACAAATGACTGGTACCAGAAACATGGCCTTAAGCTGAATACAAAAAAAATGCATCATAATCCCCTTTGGGGAGAGAGAGGTCCCCACAAATTATCACATTAATAACGTTCTAAGCACACAGTCAGTTGTGAGGGATTTGGCACCCACATTGATAGCAACCTAACTTTTGACCACCATGTTGCTTCCATTGGATGGAAAACTTTCTATATTGCCCACCTCATAAGTAAGGGTATCTTATCCAGGGACAAGGAGGTCATAACATCCCTGTGATGTTCATCATGTTTCACTGATGTCCTTCAAGGATGCATCTGCAGTCATAACATATGGGTTGTCCTGCCTCAGGCAGCCCTTCGGTCGGCCGGATTCCAAAGTCTGGGTCTGGCCTCGGCTGATGTCGCACTTTCCCCGACATCAGAGCGTCTGGGGTATAAAAGCATCAGCCGACGCCATTTTCCTCTGTCTTTCTTGCCACGCGGTGCCCGAAGCAGAAGCTTATCCACCAGCAGGCTACCCGCAGTCGGCCCGACTTCCAAAGTCTTGGTCCCGCATCGGTTGCTGTCGCCTCTTCCCTGACGTCAGTGTGCCAGGGGTATAAAAGATGCAACCAATTCCATTTTCTTCAGTCTTTCTTGTCTCGCGGTGCTCGAAGCAAAAGCAGTTCGCAAGTGCCGGTCGGCCGACTCCTGAAATTTTCGAAATTGAGTTTCAGAACCGAAGTCTTCAGTAAAGCTAAGTACCCGCTAGAAACTTTTCTTGCTCCAGACCGATGTCAGTAAAAGTTAATAATTGTATTTCTTGTGGGAAGCAAATACCTCATAAGGACTTTCACTCTTACTGTATTCCTTGCCTAGGCCCTGACCACGACGTTACTAGTTGTCGGTTTTGTGCTAGATTCAACAAACGCACTATTATCAGTCGCCGGTTCTCAGTGAGGCGTTTTCACAGCCCCTGACACCCGCTACCTCAGAGCCACAGGCTGTATCCGACAGCCATGTGGAGACACCGAGGCCTGTGGAAACTCAGGGTATTGGGCCTATGGAAACTATTCCCTCCGATGGGTCCAGAGCCGCTGAGCAGGCATCTGCTTCTGAGGGTGTTTTCAGACCTTCACAGCTTACAATTAAGCCCACTACAGCAGCCAAGGGAAAGTTAAAAACTCCATTAAAGACAAGGAAACAAGTACAGCATTCTACTGAACAGTCACCCATGCCAAAGAAACAGATGCTTAAAATGGCCGAAGACCTAATTACTTTAATCAGGGGTTCCCATCCCCCTCCTGACAAAAGGCCTAGATAAGACACTGACCAATTCCTCTGACCAGGTTTCTATTTCCTCTGATTCCTCTTCTGATCAGGGATACTCTCTCCCTCCCTATGAGGACTCTGATGCAGAAGAGTCTATACCTTCAGCCTCTCCGCCTGAGGATTATTTTTTTGGGGGAAACCCTGCACACCATGAGGAAGCATTTCCATTGGGAGAGCCAGGATTACTCAGAATCCAAGAAAAGGCTCAGAGACTTTCTTTTATTGCCCCAGCACAGGCCCCTGGCTATTTCCCCTGTGCTTGATATTGTTGATGATGTTTTCTCTGAATCCAGTCTGACTCCTGATTCTTTACCCTCTGCACCAGTCAAGCCAGACAGGTACTACAGGGTCCCTGACTCTCATAAATTTCTTTACAAAAACCCTGCTGCAGATCCAGAAACAATTTCTCAGGGTCCTAAAGGGGTTAAGGCGTCCACTGCTAAAAATCCTGTCCCCTCAGATAGGGATTCCAGAGCTCTGGACAGATGGGGGAAAGAGTTTACATTTCTGCTACTGTAGCTGTAAGGGCTTTAAATTGCCAGTTTCACATGCATCTCATGTCATTGTTAAAGCAGAAAATGGTTTGTCTCAAAGCCCTGACAGTAAGGAAATGCAGGATTTATTGCATGCAGCTGAACAAGTGGGAAAGCATACTTTACAATGTGGCTTTGATTCATTAGAGGCTTCTTGTAGAGCTGCAGTTACAGGCTCTGTTATTCGAAGGCATGGTTGGTTGAAAGAACAAAGTTTAATTGACCATGTTAAAGTAAAATTATTGGATGCTCCACTACAGCATGATATTTTGTTTGGTGTTAAGGCCGAAGAGGTGTTAAAGAAAATGGAGGATAAAGCAAAATCAATGCAGACAGTAAAGGATTTCTTACAGGTTCAACCACCTAGGTTTAGCAGAAACTGGCCTACAAAAAATTGGTCCTTTCCGGTGTCAGACGGGCCACAAAGAGGCAGATGCAGATGCCCAAGAGGCAGATCTCAGCCCCAAGGCTCCTACAGACCTAAACAATGGGGTGCTTCAGCCCCCAAAGGAGGGGAAGACAAATCACAACCTTATAGGAAACAGTCCCAATGACTTCCCTCTACAGATGGCAAGCACTTACCTTTTGGCAGCACCCCTAGGGGGGAAAGCTAGCACTTTTCCCAAAAAATTGGCACATAATCACCCAGGACAAATGAGTACTGAATATTGTTTCTCAGGGTTACAGGTTCCACTTTCACACACTTCCAAAATCAAGAGGTATGCTGGACCTGCCACAAAACCAATGGGCAGAGGCACAAAAACAAATTGCTGCTCTCATGGACATGGGAGCTATTCAAAGAGTACCACAGCAAGAACAGGGGCAAGGATTTTACTCCAGACTTTTCTTAGTACCCAGAAAGGACAAAGCCTGGAGACCAATACTGGACCTGTCAATCCTAAATACTTTCCTGGATGTTCCAAAATTCAAAATGTTAACAATACAACAGCTTCTACCCATGCTGGGCAAGAAGGCTTGGCTAGTTACTTTGGACCTCAACGAGGCATACCTGCATGTCCCAATCAGGCAAACTTGCAGAAGATACCTCAGATTCATAGCAGGCTCAATGCATTACCAATTCTCTGCACTGCCCTTTGGCTTATCTACTGCACCCAGGGTCTTCACAAAATGCCTGGCACCAGTAATTGCATTTTGCAGACAAAAAGGAATTCAAATATATCACTACTTGGACGACTGCCTTATTCAAGCAGAGAGCAAGGACGGTCTACTAAAGCATCTGGCGTTTGTAAAAATATTACTAATTTGCCTAGGGTACACAGTAAACAAAAAGAAATCAAGACTAGTGCCCTCTCAAGAGATAATATTCCTGGGTGCAAGCTTAAATACAACTGCCCAAATGGTTTATCTCACGCCAGACAAACAAAGGCAACTGACTCAATACTTTCAACAAAGACCCAGCTCCCTGCAAGAAAAATTCTGCAGGCCCTGGGCTTCATGGCGTCCTGCATTCTACTAATTCCATATGCAAGACTGCATATAAGGAAACTACAATGATATCTAAAAAGTGTCTGGACTCAACATTGTCACAGCCTGGAGACAATCATAACTTTAATTCCCTTCTTACAATAGGAGTTTCGATGGTGGTCCCAGGCCTGTCACCACAACAAGGGACAGCCTTTCACCTTACCCACAGCCAGGCAGACAATAACAATGGATGCATCGGATTATGCCTGGGGGGCACATATGGCAGGAAAATGTATTCAGGGCACGTGGCCCAAGGAACAAATGCATCTTCACATCAATCAGAAAGAGATGCTAGCTGTACAGAATGCCCTGACAGCTTTCAAGGACCTACTACATCCAGGACAACTACTAATAAAGATGGACAATACCACAGTTATGTGGTACATAAACAAGCAAGGGGGCACACATTCATATACCCCCTGTGCAGGCAAGCCATGACATTATCAGGTACATCTGCAGGCACAATTCCTGCCAGGAACAAAAAATACACTGGCAGACTAACTAAGCAGAAATCTCATGGACCCTCATGAATGGAAACTAAATCCACAAGTATTCAGCATGATAACAAGGAAATGGGGACGCCCAGACATAGTTTTTTTTGCCTCTACCCACAGTTGCCAACTACAGAAATTTCTGCACAAGAACTTATCACTCTCAAGCATGGAAAGTGGATGCTCTATCATTCAGCTGGAAAGCTCTGACAGTCTATGCCTCTTCTTACCAAGGTGCTCCTAAAAGTCAGACAAGAAAGGCCAAAAATGATCCTGATTGCCCAGACTGGCCACGCCAGCACTGGTACCCAATCCTAAAGAGCTTGTCTCTGGGCCCATCTTGGCCTTTACCTCAAATTCCTCATCTACTGACTCAACAAAACAATCAAATTCTGCACAGTCAACTCAGAACCTTAAATCTGGCAGCATGGCAGATAATGTAGCCACTCAGACTGCACCTCTCTCTAAAGCTGTTATGGATGTCATTTTAGAAGCCAGGAGGCCCAGCACTAGGAAATCTTATGCAGAAAAATGAAAGAGATTCTGTGCTTGGAACCAGGAGCAAGGGCTCGACCCACTTGTTCTAAATATACCTCAGATTTTACAATACCTAACTGAGATGCTGGGCAAAGGCCTATCTTTCTCATCAATTAAAATCCATCACTCTGCCATTTCAGCTCATTACAATACGGAACCTCCTATTGTTTCACATCCTCTACTAAGACAGTACCTCAGAGGGGCAAAAAACATAAGACCCCCAAAGAAAGCACCAGTACCAACTTGGGATCTCAATTTTGTTTTAGAAAAACTCACACTGCCTACTTTTGAACCAGCTAGCACAGCTGATATAAAATTCTTATCATGGAAAACTGCTCTGCTCCTAGCAATAACTTCAGCAAGAAGAGTATCAGAGTTACAGGCATTAATGGCTGTGGAACCTTTCATCATTTTTGGGCGGCACAGTGGTGCAGCGGTTAACGTTGTCGCCTCACAGCAAGAGGTTCTCCGGTTCGATTCTCGGCTGGGGTGCCTTCTGTGTGGAGTTTGCATGTTCTCCCTGTGTTAGCGTGGGTTTCCTCCAGGTACTCCGGTTTCCTCCCACATTCCAAAGACATGCATCTGGAGCATTTCTCCCCGGGCCTCCGCTGAAAACAGGCTCTATGGAACCTAGTTGGACTTTCCCGGTCAACAAATATTAAAATAAAAATAAAAATTTTTCACCAGGACAGGGTTTCTCTCAGGACAAACCCAACATTCATGCCAAAAGTAATTTCCAATGTGACCCTGAACCAAACAATTCATTTACCAACTTTCTACCCAAATCCCCAGAGTAAAGGGGAGAGACTTCTGCATGCTTTGGATATATACAGACAGCTATGATTCTACTTGGACAAAACAAAAGCTTTCAGAAAAACTGAGCAACTGTTTGTTTGTAGCCTATGCTGCAGGATCACAAGGAAAACCTATCACAATGCAGACAATTTCAAAATGGATAGGACACTGTATCCGCTTCTGTTATGCACAACATGGCAAATCAGTGCCTAAGGTCATTAGGCCACATTCTACCAGAGCAGCAGCCACTTCAGCAGCCTTTCTCAGAGGAGTACCAACCAAAGACATTTTAGAAGCTGCAACCTGGAGCTCAGTGCACACTTTCACCAAGCACTACCACTTGCCTCTCTACTCTAAATCCATAGCAGGCTTTGCCACTGCAGTCCTGCAGGGCCTGGTAGCCTCTCCAAATTCAATCTAGACCCAGCCGCCCAACCTCAGCTTTGGGATTCAACCCAAGTGTAATGACTGCAACAGTGAAACACAATGAACTTAGTACAGTTGTGTACCTGCCATAAATGTAGATGTTCGAGTGTATTCACTGTTGCAGTCCAGGTTACCCCACCCACCTTCCTCCTTTTCATTGCTGGGACTTCTCTGTACTTCTCAACTCTATATAACCTATGTGGTGTATTTTCTTGTAGATGAAGGAAATGTTTATATTGGTACAGGCATGCTTTTTGGCATAATTTTATTTTTCCAGCCTTCCTATCTGGGGGCACCTGACATCTGGGGCAAGAAAAACTGAAGAAAATGGCATCGGTTGCATCTTTTATGCCCCTGGCGCACTGACGTCAGGGAAGAGGTGACAGCAACCGACGCCGGGCCAAGACTTTGGAACTCGGGCCGACTGCGGGTAGCCTGCTGGCGGATAACCCAAGTGTAATGACTGCAACAGTGAATACACTCTAACATCTACATTTATGATAGGTACACAACTGTACTTTCTTCACTTAAAAGGCCCATTATTGAGTACAACACCCTATTCAGCATGTACCTCGCAAAGCACATGCAGCAGCTAGAGACCACAGAGGTTCCTCACCAGGAGAATCCAGGGCTTCAAAAATCTACTATACACAGGCTAAAAGCCCTATACCTCTTCTCTGTTTCATACAGACTCCTCAGAGGTGTGACCTCTGTCTGGCATACAAGGTGAGCTCGGACCCCGCCTTGATGCGACTGCTGTATATCCACAAGTCAAGCTCCACTCGAGTAACCCACACATGCAGCCTCAACCTGGTCTGTGACATCAATAGGACTTGCTGGTGAGACAGTTTTGTGTCCCAGAGACTCCCCCATCTATGGAATAGACTCCTTCTCCACATTAAGCAGAGTGCCTCTTTACCCCATTTTAAGCGCAATCTGAATAACTGGATGGCAAATAGAAAATGCATCTCTGGGATTCCACCCGTGTCCCTGCTGGACAGGGGCATTGTGTGCTGATTTGTCTATGCATGGGCTAAACTCTTGGGTAGGCTTATAAGGGCCTCCGGGCCAATAGCCTAGTAACTTCCTATGATCCTATCATTTGTCCTGCATGCACTATATGGGCAAAGCTAAGATCTTTAATAGTCATTACAGTAGTTCAGTTTTCTTAAGTTTATGCAGAGTACTACAAGCAGCAGAAAGACCGAGAGACTTTCAACTGATTTAAGTATTTTTTCTGCATTTTTTCCTGCGACTGCCAGTTTTTGCCTAAACCACGATCTACTAGCATTTCTGTACTCTAAAAAGCTATTTTCTGCTGAAATACCTGCTGTTTTGCTGTTTGCACTTTTAAAAGTCATTTAAAGTCGTTTTTTGTGTTAAAAGTATCTGTTTAACTGTTGTAGGCTACACACTCAAGTGCGCTAGCCTGTTTAAAGCATTGTGTTTCTGTGTAGTTCACTGTACTATCTGTAAAAAAAAAATATGTATATATATATTTTTCCCACCATTTCTAAGCTAGTCTAGACCAGTTTTCAGGTTCTGCTGAATTCAGGGCTGTGGTACAAGTTCCTGTGTTGCCCATATCCTTACTTGGATATGAGGAAGTTTCTCTGTTCACCAGTGAGAGTGGGGAGCTTTGAGCAGCCTATCTGTCCCTGGAGGAGTGGTCTCAGCCCAGCAACTAATAGTTTATAGGCCATTTTGGGCTAATTTCTCTCTGTTTCATCTCCCTGCCTTAAAACCCACATGTGCGCGATTTTGCACGTCGCGCACCTCCACGCAGCGCCAGTTAGCTAAGGTTAAACTATTCCCGGCTCCACAAAGTCTGCCTTTCAATTTTTTCCCTAGGAACAGGTCAAACTTTTAACTTAAGCACTCAAACCAGTTCCTTTTAAGTCCAGCACTTGCCCAAATCTCCTAGTAAGCTCCAATAAATGCTAGCACTACCCCCCCCCATACTATACAGACGTACGGGGCGTCCCTAACCTGACAATCAGTATAACTTCACTTTATCTGTGCAGGCATGTCCAAAGGGCAGGTTCAGGTGTACTCTCCAATCCAGCTGGTGAATCTGGGCATCTTGAGGCAATGTTACAATTGCCTCATGTACACAGACAACCCTCTCCTCCTTCCAACAAGTGCAACTGTATGCGAGAGATGCAACTTTACAGCCAGACTGGAGGCAAAGCTCTCTCATCCCAAGGCTGCAACAGTCAGTCATGAGGAGAAGGGAAACACTTGCACCACACTACAAGTCTCACATAAACCAATCATTTCTGCACCAGACAATAACACACACAAAAACATACTCTGAGGCTCTAAATAGAAATCTGCCAAAGCAGCAGAGACCTCCAAAGCAGACATCCAAACAACCTTCACACCCCAACAACAACCATGTATCACATACTTCACAAAGTCAGTGTGCCAAGCAGTCACAGCCCTTAAGGCTAAACAACATACCCAATACACTAGTAATAGGTGACTCTATTGTCTGGCAAACTGACGTCCCATTCACTAGACTGAACAAGGAGAAAGATCACTGTAAGCTGCCTGTCTGGTGCCAGGATCCATCACATAACACAAGCACTCAGGTCACTCCACAACAGGTACAAATGTGACCCTGTTATTGTCCATGTTGGTGTGAACAACTTGAGACGTACCTCCATGGGCTACATGAAAATAGACATAGAGGAGCTCTCATATCATGTAGCCCAGACCGGTATGACCCTGACTAGCATCTTGCCCTCACCAAAAATTATGCCACAGTAGAAAGATAAAAATGATTATTTTTAACAATTGGCTAAGCTTTTCGTATCATTCAAAGGGGATCCAGTGATGTTCATCGTGTTACACTGCTGCAGTCATCACACTTGGGTTATCCTGCCGTCAGGCGGTCCCGCAGTCGGCCAGAGTTCCAAAGTCTTGGTCCGGCGTCGGTCCAGAGCAGGATTTGCCACTGCAGTTCTGCAGGGCCTCATAGCCAATCCTAACACTTTATAGACCAGCCACCCAACCTTAGCTTTGGGATTCTACCCAAGTGTGATGACTGCAGCAGTGTAACACGATGAACATAGTACAGTTTTGTACCAACCATAAATGTAGATGTTAGAGTGTTCACACTGCTGCAGTCCAGGTTACCCTCCCTCCAATCCCCCTTGTCCTAGCTGGACTTATCTATACCTTTTTGTCCTGTACAACCTTTGTGGTGTACTTGCTGGTAACTGAAGGTATTGTTTTTATTTTTTATATATGTTTTATTAGCAATATGTATTGCCTACCTACTTGGGGGCACCTGACATCTGGGGCAAGAAAAACTGAAGAAAATGGCGTCAGATGCATCTTATATATACCCCCTGGTGCGTTGATGTCAGGGAAGAAGCGACAGCAACCGACGCCGGGCCAAGACTTTGGAACTCTGGCCAACTGCGGGACCACCTGACTGCAGGATAAACCCAAATGTGATGACTGCAACCGTGTGAACACTCTAATATCTACATTTATGGTAGGTACAAAACTGTACTTTTGTCAGCCTGGGATGACATGCTGTACAAGCCTCGCTGCTTCGCCAGAGACGGCTTGCACCTCTTGCCCTTTCGAATATTGGCCAAGGCTCTTGCCGCCCCCATAGTGCCTTTTTTAGTCAAGGCTCAAAAGACAAACCCACCTCCGTAAACAACACAAGCAACCAAAAACTGAGGGTAATGCAACTCAATGCCAGAAGTCTAAACCTCAAAATGCATGCACTCGAGGCACTCCTCAGTAAGGAGGGAATTGATATATGGGCAGTAACAGAAACCTGGTTCAAGGCTGCAGAGAGCACCCCAGCACTACCAGGCTACAACTCTTATAGGTTCATAGGTTTATACTAGGCTATCTGCCCTAAGGCATTTATAAGCCTAGCCCAAATTTTTGTGGCTTACACCCTTATATGAAAAAATACTGTGCCCATTAGTTTGTTGTGCCTCTGTCCAGCAGTGACACAGAGATGATTCTCGGGGTAAACCTACGATCTCCCATCCACAGGTCTAGATTTCTCTTGAACAGAGTCAGCGAGGTGCTCTGCCTCACATGGACCGGGATTTTATTCCACAGCATAGGGAGTCTCTGAGTGATAAATCTATCCCTCCAGCACGTCCTATTTATATCCGTGCTAAGGTTTAAGTCGCTTGCTCTAGTGGTTTTGGTGGATTTGGATTTTTTGAGGTGGAGCATGTCCATTAATTCCGGGTTGGACATGGCCTTGTATGTCAGGCACATGTCACCTCTGAGCAGACGGTATGTGACTGAATAGAGCTGGAGTTTCTTCAATCTGGCAGCATATGACAGATTTTGGAGTCCCTTTATCCTTTTGGTGAGGAACTTTTGGGGTCTCTCCAATTGCTGCAGATGTCGGGTGAGATACATCCCGAATGGGGCATTGTACTCGATCATTGGTCTGATAAGTGAAGAGTACAGGGGAACAATGACCTCACTAGATCTGGATGTGAATCCTTCATGATCAGGTGGGCAATGTAGAAGGTCTTTCTAACCACTTTAGCAACGTGAGTGTCAAAAGAAAGGCCACTGTCAACCTGGGTCCCCAGGTCCCTGATAACCTCTTCTGTGCTTAGTGGATTGCCACCTATATGGTAGCTTGGGGTTACCTTGTTTTTCCCGAAGGGTATGACTATACATTTTTTGGCGTTTAACTTCAGGCCATGGCTCTGACACCAGCTATCTGTTTCCGTGAGTCCCTTCTGAAGGATATCCGTGTCCGATGCACTTTCCACTATGGCGCCCAGTTTGCAGTCATCTGCAAACTTTGTCAGCCAAAGTCCTCCCATGTTGGCCTGTACTTCTGAGAAGTAGATGCCAAACAATAGGGGCCAAGGACCGAGCCCTGTGGGACACCACTTGTGACCGGCTTGGAGTCTGACATAGCGCCAGCAACTCTAACCCTGTGGGTTCTGTCCTTAAGCCAGTTTGCAACCCATCTTGTGACATATGGGTTTACATTTAAGCTGGTAGGTTTTTCTACAATACCCGAGTGGGGTATTGTGTCGAAAGCCTTTGCAAGGTCAAGGTAGGCTGTATGGACTGCCTTTCCCTCATCAATGGCCTTGGTGACTGTTTCGAAGAAGTCGACCAAGTTCAAAAGGCATGATCTTCCCTTGACAAAGCCAAACTGGGTCGGGTCTAATGTCTGCAAGTCCCCTATATCTTTTTATGAGCTCCATTATGATCCTCTCCATAGCTTTGCAGACTAGACTTGTTAAGCTTATGGGGCGGTAATTACCAGGGTCCGTAGAGGCGCCGCCTTTGTGGAGTGGGACCACAGTTGCCGTACGCCACTCCTTGGGCACGTATCCTGTGGTAAGGCTGAGATTAAACCATACCTTACCATACCTTTCAGCCCCAAAACCCGGACCGAAGTACAAAAGGCGGGGGTGTATACATTTTCATCAAGGATTCCCACACCTCCAGGCTAGTAGCACAGCACGAAGCCTCGGAGACCATCCATGTGCAACTAACAGTGGGTAAAACTGCTTTTCAGTTTGTAGCCTGCTGTAGATTACCCACCATGTCTCGGGACCCCCATTCAGCATTCCTGAGAACACTGGAAAATATGAAGATCCTACCCAACACTATGATACTGGGTGATTTCAACTACCCAAACATAGACTGGGAAAATTACTCAAGTACAAACTCCTTTGCTCAACGCTTCATAGAGTTTATAAACTGAACCGCCCTGGAACAACTGATTACCACTCCCACGAGAGGTGACAACATATTGGACTTGATCATCACCAACATGGGAGATCAATGTTCCACACCAGAAGTAAACCAGTCGCTGGTAAGATCAGACCATAAACTAATCACACTAGACATCCACATCCCGACCCCACCCCCAGTCAAGGAAACCACTATAAAAAACTTTTCAAAAGCAAACTTCACACTTCTCAGGACCGAGGTGAAAAGTTTCAAAGCCCCATTGCTAAGGAATAATGCAGCCCAATCCGCAGAATCCTTTATAAATGCTTACTATGTGCAACTACAGGAATGCGTGGATCAAGCCATCCCAAGCAAAACAGACTCACTCCTCCAAAATGAGGAAACCAGTCTGGTGGACCCTGGCCATAAATAAGCTCTACAATAGAAGGAGGAAACTATTACAGGATAGAGCAAAATCCCAAAAAGGGAAGGCATCCCTCATCAGTACCAGCAAGAAACTACGATCCCTCATAAAATCATCCAAAGCCAACTTCGAAATAAAAATTGCCAAAGAAGCTAAAGATAATCACAAAGCCTTCTTTAGCTATGTCAAGAATCTAAGTGGCAACTCTTAGATATGCTCTGAGCTAGTGCAAAATGACAAAAAATACACTGAACCAACTGACATTGCCAACATCCTGGCTGACCGGTTCAGTGCAAACTTTACACCCCACCCCCGTAAGCACCCGTGTCCATTCCAGAAGATTGCAGAGTCCCAGACATCACAGAGACACAGGTGAAAACAGGCCTTTCCAAAGCAAAAAACACAGCATCAATGGGACCAGATGAAATCCCAGGCTGCATCTTACACAATCTCCAAAACGAACTAACCCCTCACCTAAACTCACTGTTCAAAACTCAGCCTCACCACAGGCTATGTACCCAAAGAATGGCGTACAGCATCAGTTTTCCCGCTCCACAAAGGTGGTGCCACAACGGACCCTGGGGACTATCGCCCTATAAGTCTGACTAGCTTGGTCTGCAAAGCCATGGAGCACATAATCATGGAACTCATTAACATAGACATTGGGAACCTCCAGACACTGGACCCTACCCAATTTGGCTTTGTTAAAGGCAGATCCTGCCTCCTAAACCTGGTCGACTTCTTTGAAACAGTTACCAAGGCCATAGATGAGGGAAAGGTAGTCCACACAGCGTACCTGGACCTCGCAAAGGCCTTCGATACCATTCCCCACTCAGGCATTATAGTTAAGCTCACCAGCTTGAACATTAACCCCTATGTCACGAGATGGGTTGCAAACTGGCTCATGAATAGAACTCACATGGTCAGAGATGCGGGTGCTGTGTCCAACTGGTTAAAAGTGGTGTCCCACAGGGCTCCGTCCTGGGACCCCTCCTGTTCGGTATATACTTCTCTGAGGTACAGGCAAGCACGGGAGGATTGTGGCTGACCAAGTTTGCAGTTGACTGCAAACTGGGGGCCGTAATCGACTCCCTGGCTGACACAGACATCCTCCAGAAGGGTCTCACGGAGACTAATACCTGGTGTCAGAATCATGGCCTTAAGCTAAATGCCGAAATTGCATAGTCATCCCCTTTGGTAAGAACAAAGTGCCCACAAACTACCACATAGAGGTAGTCCACTAAGTACGGAAGATGTAATTAGGGACTTGGGGACACAAGTAGATAGCAACTTCTCCTTTGACAATCACATTGCCAAAGTGATTAGAAAATCCTTCTATGTAGCCCACCTAATCACAAAAGGGTTCGCATCTAGATCAAGAGAGGTTATTGTACCCCTCTACTCATCACTCATCAGGCCCATAATAGAGTACAGTGCCCCATTTGGGATGTACCTTACTCAACACTTGCAACAGCTGGAAAGACCCCAGAAGTACCTCACCAAGAGGATCATGGGCCTCAAACAGATGCCTTATGCAGCCAGGCTAAAGAAACTCCAGCTCTACTTGGTTGCTTACCGCCTTCTCAGAGGAGACCTCTGCCTTACGTACAAGGCCATGTCTAACCCTGAATTAATGGACATGCTCCACCTAAAGAAAACCAAATCTCTTAGAGCCACGTGCTCTAGGGATTTAAACCTCAGCACAACAGTTAATAGGACATGCTGGAGGGACAGATTCCTGTCCCAGAGACTTCCCTTGCTCTGGAATAGAATCCCAATCTATGTTAGGCAAAGCCCCTCACTGACTCTTTTCAAGAGAAATCTTGACAAGTGGATGGGAAATCGTAAAATTTACACCTGGGATTACATCAGTGGCACTGCTGGATAGAGGCCCAGGAAACTAACCTAAAAGGGAGGCAAAAGCCAACACACTCTGTCTAGGCTTATAAATGCCCTTGGGCAGATAGCCTAGTACCTACCTATGAACTTAATTCCTCCCCTGTTGTCATTTGAAGGAGTAGTCATAAACATTGAGAGTACTGTACAGAGCAAACTTTTCAGTGAAAATTTATTTATAGAAAAGTATTTTCCAAAGTCAGATTTTGGAAATCTTGAGAGGAAAACATTGTCTGAATACCTAACTAGAACCAACTTCAGACATACCCGAATAAATGGACATTTCCAAAAGTGGAACAAATTTGGAATAATTTCACTAAAATATATAAGAAGCTGAAATTTGGTGGTTTACCATATTTCTTGTAATTTGAGTAGTTATGTAAAGGGCATTTATTCATTCCTAATGGCTGTTATGCAACCAGGGGAGAGAGGGAGCAGCAAGTCCAGTTACAGAGCATTTCAGAAATAATTATTGTCACTGGAACTTTGATTTGCTAATAGTCATCTGATCCTGAAGTCTTTCTGTCCCTTTTACTTTTATTTTTCTGTACCTCCCTGCCTGTCGACCATCAGACTCCCCCTGCCACTCTGCCCATTCATGCTCCATCACTGAAGTGATGGCCGAATAGGAGGGGGTGTCATTTAGACAGCTGTTAGGGTGGTTTGAGGGTTTCCTACTTGAGACTTGACTGCATTTTCTGCATACACCCAGCTTGCAGAGATGAAGGGGTGATTCAGTGGGCTGTCTAGGCAGGTGACTGCTCCTCACTTCAAGAGATGTTGCCGGCAAGCAACCCTGCCCCATCCCTCAAACATGGGAAATGGTTTCTCCAGTTTCCACTGGAGAAATTGTACTTTCCTATGTGCTGCCCTTCCATGAGAGAGGAGACTTGGCCACACGCCCCTTCCCTCCTCTCCCTCCATGCTTGGCTTTTCCAGTGCCAGTGCTGCTTGTCAAACCTCCAATAGCTCGGGGTGCAGTAAATCTGAGCATCAAGTCTTAAAAATCTGAAGAATTCTTCTCTCTCTGCACAGGCCTTTTGAACTTATCTGTTCATTACTGTTGAGTTTTCCTGTTGAGTGGTATAGGAGATTGATTAATTTGCAATATTGTCTGCCTAGATTGCAATTTTCTGTGTGTGCATAATGTTTTATGTAACATTACTTTCCCCAGACTTCAACAGGTCCTGTAAATTTATTAAGCAAGAATAGGGGCATAGTTGTTAGAGGTGTCTTCCTGACCACTTTCTGTTTTCATCTGAGGCTTTAACTTCTCTGATAATTGGAAAGGGGGGGCTTTAACACTCTTGATAGGCTTGTTGTGAACTGTTAGACAGTTAATCCTAAAATCATAGCAAATTTCATCTTGGCCTTTTTCGTAAATTCAGCATGTAAAACTTAGCTTTGTTATTAATCATTGGTGGTGCAGCGGTTACCATTGTTGCCTCATAGCAAGAGGTTATTTCGTTCGATTCTATTACGTGGAGTCTGCATGTCCTTCCTGTGGTCGAGTGATGATAAAGGCATGCAGGTAGGTGCGATCGTGAATGGGCATGCCTTCTTTGAAGATTAGGCGTCAGGCCGGCAACTAGGCACCGTAAAAATCCACTGCCAATCTTTAGCAGATGGGAGTTCCGCTGTGGCGACCCCTAACCGGGAAAAGCCGAAAGACTTTATAGAAGAAAGATGATGAATCAGTGTTGCTGGGATAATTTTCCAGGGACCTAAATGGTGCAAATTAAATTTACTTGGAGTGTGTGCTTTATGGTAAGTAAAGTTATATCACATTACTTAGAGCTACTATTACTCTTCCTGTATTGTAAGTACAAATGAAGGCTAGTTTCTTGTACTATCACACAGGTAGTTTGGTGGAAGTTCATTTCAGTGGCTATCCTTTGCCAGTTGCTGTTCTTGCATCTGTCACAGCACTGTCTTTTTACCAATCCTGTCTCTTTGTTGTTGTATTATGGTACTGATTGAAGTCTCTGTTATCCCTACTCCTGGTCCCAGCATCATTAGATTCCTATGAATTTTTACCTACATGCTTTTTAGCTTCTCAGGTTTTCTTTTGTCATGTAATTGTTCCTTCCCTCACCGTCCATCTCTATAGGTTAACCTGTCCCCCTGAGCATGTACACTTGAACTGTTCTGGACCCTTACTGTTAAATCTCATTAGCCCTTACTTTTTTATTCTCTTCTACTCCCTTCGGTTACCACACAGTGGATATTTTACTATGTCCAGTCTGTCCAGGCCTAATGCTTTCTCTTTTCCATCTAGACTTTTTTGCAGATGCTACTTTTGTTAATTTCTCCAAGTCTTTTGGGTTTCTAATTCCATGATGGGAATGGACCCCATTCCTAAGTCAAAGTATGGTTAAAGTTCATTAAATTAGTATTGCTTCAATCTTTGATGTCAGCCGGATGTGCTCTTAACACCACCTGCAGTGTGCCCAGTAATGACTCCTCCTGTAACGGCCAGAGAGAATCAAACAAAGTTATGAAAAGCTCAGACCCAGATGCAGTACCTAACTTTGGGCTAAAAGTATAAACAGCTTTACATGAAGAGTTAGGCTTGAATAAGAACTATTTATACGTGCACCTCAAATAGACACCAACCTGATTAACAAAAGGAAAAACAATACTCTTACTTAAGAGCAAACATGCAAGCTGTCCTAAAAATTATAGACCAATAACTTTTGGGGTTTTATGGACTTTCTGTAGTGTATTTCTTTCACTGAACTTAATTTTTCTGTCCCTCTCTATTAAATCAAATACATCTTGGATAATTTTCTTCTAAACTGAGGGCACATATTTTGTTTTCCATTTCCTGCAGACATTCTACAGAAAGTTCCATAGCATCTTCCTGTGCCACAATCTCATCAGTTTCATCATTTGATCTTTCATATGGGAACTCACTGGCCTATCACTCCACAACATTGATTGCGTCAGAGTTGCCACAGTTTCCTGTTCCTTCCCTTGTTGTGCAACTCCAACTCAACTTTTGTACTGGTTTCCTATGGAAGGCTTCAAAGTATCTTCATATGGCAACTGATCAGATGCTTCCCACTCCACTGGTTTCTCCTTAATTTGGGAATGAATTGCTCTATCCTGTTGTGATGTTATCAGTGTTAGATTTTCTACACTAAATCCTTCATTTCTCAGGTAATCCATACATAGTTTCTACTTCTTTAGCTTCTCCATTACTAATCCTCTTTTCTGCTTTTCCAATTTGTTTTCTTATTTTTTTTTTGTAAAAATGTCCATATCTGTATGCCCTTACCTGTATTTCTCTCCAAATATCTTTGGTGCTGCTCTTTTTGTATTGATTATTTTTGCTTTCTCCTTTGCATAAATATTGCACCATATTAAATCTCTTTTTCTTTCATGTGCCTGTATTTCTTCTTCAGATGTCTCCTGTTCCTCCTGTTTCTCCTTACTTGAGGGACTCATTTCCATCATGCCATAACCTGTGCTAGGATTTCTACACTAAATCCTTCACTTTGCAAATATTTCATAAATTCAACTTCTGTTTTTAACTTCTACTTTCTACATTCCCTCTTTGTGATCTTATTTTTTGTATTGTGAAATTTTCCATATCCAAATGCCTTTGCCTGTATTTCTTGTCAAATATCTTTGGAGCTGCTTTTTTATATTGATATTTTGTCTTTTTCCTTTGCATAAATATTGCATCATATCAGATCTGTCTTAATTTCCCATGTCCATATTTCTTTTTTATACCTTTCAAGAATCTCTAGATTTTATGTATATTTATGCACTTCCTCAGTTGCTTTTTTTTTCCATACGGCCCAAGGTTTCCTGATCTATATAATGTTTTTCATATGTCTGTTGTATTAATGAACACAAATTTTTATTTGAAGCTTCTGACAGTTTTTCTTGTGCAAGTATTTTTCATTCCTCTAATTTCTCTCTTTTTGTACATATTCTATCTGGAAATTTTGTGCTTCTTGCATAAGAATAAAAATACATTCTTTCTTATCCTCAGTAGTGCAGTCTGTCATCTTTATGGCTGTTTATTGGCCTATCGTTTTTTTGTGGACTATTACTTCCTTCGACAACAGGAGGTCCATCCTCCCCTGAGCCTGACCTAACCCCATGGTAGGAATTTTTCCTTGTCTTGAGGATTCCATGCTGTCATTTTTTCCAGTCCTGGTACCAGTGCGCCTACCAGGATTGGGCACTTTTTAACCTGGGTCTTGTGCACCCAGCTTTTTTTTTTTTTTTTTTTTTTTTTTTTTAACATGCGTCTCTGTCCATGGTATATATACTGTATGAATTACAGTCTATGTATCGGTTTCTTCTTGGTGAGAGTTTGTGAAAAACAGGGTCCACCTCATGAAGGTACTCACCAAGACTTGAGGATGAATTCAGGAACAGCAACACCACTCTCCTTGCTTGCTGATTTATCATCTCTCCATTCGGACCCCTAGCTGTGATCCAAGGCCTGTTTCTCACCAGTTTACTTTCTGTGTGACAGTGCCAGTTATCTGTACACCTTTACTGACAATCCCTTTGTTGACTTATTTATCTGGTTGTAGCTCTTAACACCATTTTATGCCATTTTACCATACCTGTAAACTTGAGCATAGAAGTCCCAAAATATTTATGTGGGAAAACCTGACCACCTCTCTCAATGCTACACGCTCTTAAATTTTTATATTTTATATTCTTGAGAGTGGGACAGAGTAAAGGAATGGATAGTCAAACTAGAGATTTTCCTTACAAGTAGTAGCAGTTTTCTGATTTGAGAGAGTATATTGTTTGATCCATGAGATGACCTTGGTAAAAACCTGCAGGGTAGTTGAATTTTGTTTGTTTTTTTGACCGTCTTTAATATATTTAACTGTACTTTGTCATCTGGGAAAATATCACATGTTTTCCTATTTTTGAGAGGGAGACCACTTAGTCATCTTTTGCCTCATGTCCTCACTGTGTCCTGTGACCAGGATACTTAAGACACTACCTTTTGTTGAGATTTCTTCTCAGGTGCTCTTCCTCCAGCTTTTGTAGCATAAACAGATGCCATGTTGAATGAGTGGGTGACAGTAATGATGCGAAGAAAAGGCGTCCAGTAGACCGGATACTGTTAGACTTCCCTCTTCTTAAGGACGTTGAAGGAGTCCCTCAGGTGAGATTGTCCAGTGCCATCCTCCATCAGTATTGCTGTTTTTAAGGGCTTCCAGGATGGCTGCACACTAAGGTTGATTGGAGCTCTAGAAACTGTGAAAAAAGGACTACTGAAATTAAAAACAAAAACCAAAAAAAAATAAAAAATTAAAAACAAAAAAGATCAGCACAGCTTACTGTAGAACCCAAACCAGTTTTATGTAACCGCTTTCATACAAGCCCAATGCTTGAACTTCTTCAGACAAAAAACACCCCAAGATTCCATATTTTATGCAATTGTGAATTGAACAATTAACAAGTTAATTGATATCAATTACTTAAAGGGCTACTGAAATTTGTCAGTTTGGGTAAAATTCAGCCACTGGAATAGTAATTACATTGAGTGGATGACAGCAATTAAGAATTTGGAGAACCTGGAAAAGCAATTCACAAAGAAACAATGGGGCGGATATGTGTATGCTTCCCAAATATGCAACAAAATTTAGAAGATTTAGGATTTTTGCTTGGAAATGTTTATATATATATTTTTATACCCCAAGTAGAATACAGTGAATTTTTCCTCAGGGTGACATCAGATGTTGGGAGGTGTGATGGCAAAGAAAGAGGTACGTGGGAACATATTTTTTGTATTGCGGTGGGTTGGTGGACTTCAACTATTCCCTGCAGGATGCACTGTCAGAGTTGCTGGGTGAGCAGATTGGTGTGATGAGGGAAATGATTTTTCTGAGCTATGATACAGAATCAGAATTGCCCAAACATAGTAAGGCCTTGCTTTGTCTAATTATGGTGGCTGTCAAAAAAGCAATCACTAGAAAATGGAAATCAAAGTTTAAACCAACTATGTTAGAAGTAGTGAATATAATAACAGATAAAACAACTGGAACTGAAATCTTTAGAAAAGGTTAGGAGCAAATTACTTAGGAAAAATGGGAATTGTGGGAACAGTACATACAGGAGGAATGAGGTTTAAAAGAAGGGAGGACTTAAATGAGCTATGTAATATTTGACTGTGTAAAAATACAATGTTTGCAACTGGCAGTGTCAGTATGGTTTGTGATGTAAAATGCTTGCAACTAGTATTGTGTCTATGTGATTTGTTTTCATTTATATAAATGTAGGATTGCTTATGTCATAAGTGAGGTTTAATAAAGATGTTTCTTGTTTAAAAAAAAGAGGAGCAGGAATTCAAAAATTTATGTAATGTTGCTTAGGTTATATGATACATAGCAGTATATGTGACGTTTGTTAATTTCGTACAATTTGATTACTTTTGTGTAAATGTAAATTTGATTGTCAGAAGTGATAATTCAATAAAGATGTAAAAAAATATTTGGAGAACCTGAGAGAAAATCAACCAGAAAAGAAGAGAAAATGCTGGCTGGACAGGGTCCTGCAGCAGCTCAGCAAGAAACATTTCAAGTTTAAGCTTGGGTACAGGACATGGTTTCCAGTAATTTAGAGGAAAAAATAAATCAAGTGCACATGAGTGATTGAGGTGTTTTAAAATAACTGAAACACTGAAGGAATATATATCGACTCAATTTATCAAAGGCTGGAAAAATAAAAGAAGCATTAACTTAGCTATTCAGATGAACTGATAAAACTGCAACAGTCAGAGGCTGAAAGGAAGAAAGAGGTTGGCTGAACATGAGGCTTCTCAAGAAGAGCGGTTTCAAAAATGGAGAGAAAAGACAGCCCTTACAGGGAAAACCTGAGCTTTTCTGCTGTACATGAGAAACCAGAAATAACAGACTGTATTAATTTTATAAAATAACAAATAAGCAACTAGAGTGGTATTCAACAGCAGAATTTCATAACTTAAAGGGCACATTTTGAGTATGCACCAAAGCTATTTGAGAAAGCAGGCAAGAGCTATATTGGTAAATATGTAATCCTGCTACAGTAAAGATCGCTTCTGACAAAGTTGTTGCAAAAAGAAAAAGTTGTAAGTTGGAGACAACAGTGTATTTGTAGAAAATATTAATTCACTGTACAGCAGGCAAAAACGAAGCAAGTTATCCCAGATATCAAGGAATGTTGATCGGCAGGTGTGAAACTATCTGCCGTATCCAGTTATCTCCAGAATGTTTTTTTCTTGAGCAATCGGACATTTTTTGATGCAGAACAGGTGAGAGAAGCAATAAAAATCGTATCCAACAAAGAGCGAGTCAGCAAGCAGAAGGGGACTCTGCTTCTCAAAACAAAGCCCATAATAAAAATTTGCCAGTGAAACCTAATTGTTTCAAAAGAAAATGCATGAGTGACAAAACAAAAAAAAAAAAAAAAACAGGAGCTGACTAGAAGAATCTCCTAGTAACTTGGACTTAAACCAGTGGGTCATCAGTAGTATGAAATTAGTGAATAAATGCAAAACTATAAAGCTTCATTCTGGTTATATATATGAGTAGATGTGAAATATCGCTTTACAAGAAATAATGGAAAAAAGACTGGAATTTGGTGGCTGTTAAACTGGTGGGTGGACTGTAAAGCATATACCCAGCTTTAGAAAAGAGATTGAATGGGAATAAATATCCATAAGGAAAACTGTTTTGGTTCTTATTAATATTTGTATAAAATAATTCATGATGTAAATTGCATGTTGAATTGTAAAGCAGTTTTGTGTAGTTTGTGGTCAAGGGTATTTTAAGTGCGAGATGGTGGGTTTCTTATCACCGTCTGCTGTATATGTTAAAGCGTTTAAAGAAAACCATTTTTCTTAGTTCTAAGATGTACAGACTTTACACTGTAACAAGATAAAGGCTGTACAGAAGCAAATGACAATTAATATAATATGATCTTGAGCTGCTGTGTTGGGTAATTGGGGTGTAAAAGTGTACTGATCATACTGCAGGGATGGATGTCTAGATTAATGTCTTTGGTTTAAGCTATGGACAAGCTTTTTATTTAAAGCAAATAAGCCTGAAGATGAGAGAAAAAAAATGAAAGTCCTAGAAAATTGTAGTTTTCTTGCATTTGGAAAGTGTTCTCAGTGGGAGACAAGAAGTTTCCAGGTAAAGGCAGTTGGTAAGTGGGAAACTATACATTGTGTTCAGAGTGAAATTTGCAAAGTTTTTTCATGCGTATACAAACTTACCACCTGATTTTTTTCTCTCTCTCTCTCTCTCATTTCTGATTGCTTTAACTTGGAGATTAGCTGTCTGCAGGAGCAAGCAGTTAATTTTGAGCTTTGTAAGCACTCTTTGCTGAGAAATGTAACATTTAAAGGTACAGTGCCAATCAATTGTTGAAATATAAAGTCTGAAGTAAATAGTCTCCCCAGCAGCCAATAATAACTTAATGCATTTAGTAAAACAGCATACAGCTTAGTTTATTTAAATTCAGTCAGGGCATTTTTTTCCTGAGATAAAGTTCATATTTACTGAAAGTGTTCAAGCTGTTTTTGTTTTTTTTCACATCTGGGAAGGCAACAAAGATAAGAAAAGAACAAACCGCAATTGTTGTAAGTGGGAACATGGACATTAACATGCGCTTTAGTGTGGGCAACCTTAGTTTTAGAATAAGGTAATACCTTTCATCGATTTGGGGCAAATGCTTCTGTCTGGATCGGAAACTTCATTATTTTAAAAGTGTATATTGCTCTGTGCATGTGCTATAACTTAAAATTAGATTGGGATTCTAAAACTCTATTTAGTTTTGGTTTGAATGTTTTCACTGAAGTAAAAAAGTTCTGAAAAATGTGACACTAGTTCAAATGAGGTTGAGAAGAAGCAACTATAAAAAATGTTCAGCCTGCCAAACCTTAGTGTCTGTGTGCATGTAAGTTGGAAATATACATGATAGCTGTTTTAAATGCATAACAGATGGGAAAACAGCCTTCTATCATAATGGCTATTGTGTCCTTATTATTGTGGAATGTAAATTTTTTTACAGGTTAA